>NW_026909520.1:0-37912 GCF_033115175.1 Lepus europaeus
TTCTCCCTCTCCATGCCTTCAGGAACTCCTAGAACCCAAATGTTGGGTTTTTTAATAGTATCCTGTAGATTCCCGACAATATTTTTTAGATTTCTAATTTCTTCTTCTTTTCTTTGGTTTGCCTGTTTCCTTTCCTGTTCTCTGTCTTCTAAGTCTGATATTCTCTCTTCTGCTTTGCCCATTCTGTTTTTAAGGCTCTCTAATGTGTTTGTCATTTGATCTATTGAACTCTTCATTTCATTATGATTTCTAGTCACTATCAGAGTTTCTTGTTCCACTAGTTGTTTCATTTCATTTTGATTCCTCCTTAATATTTCACTTTCACGAGAGAGATTTTCTATCTTGTCCATGAAGGATTTCTGTAGTTCAAGAATTTGTTTTTGAGAACTTCTTAATGTTCTTATCAATTTTTTGAGATCTGCTTCTTGCATTTCTTTGATCTCATCATCTTCATAATCTTGAATTGGGGTGTCTTTTTCATTTGGGGGCATCATAGTTTCTTCCTTGTTCTTGTTAGCTTGGTTTTTGCGTTTGTTGTTTGGCATGTTGGAGATATTTGGTTTCTTCACTGTGGTGTTTTTTCTTGTTACACTATGGCTCTATATTAAGTGGACTGTCTGCTTTCAGTGGAGCCTTAGAGGCTTGAGATGAGTATGGACTGAGAGCTGTGTTTGGTTCCTCAGGGTTGAGGGTGTGTCAAAGATGACACTCCCAGGTTAGGTGTGGTAAATCTCTCTTTCTTTTTTTGATTTAAAAGGGAAGTAATTCCGCACAGCTGAACGTAATTGGAGGTAGTTAGCAGGCAAATGATATACCCACAGGAGCCAGAGATCAGAAGCTCTTTCCCAAGGACCACACAGGGAATCTCTGCTGCCCTCAGTGTGGGCTCCAATTCTCCTGCAGTCTCCCACTGGGTTGCCAAGTTAGATGCTAATCTCCTGTTATTTCACCCCTCCCCCCAGAGTCAGGTTTTTCTGCTAGGCTCAGGGCTGGTGCAGACCTGAGGTCGCCCTGCTTATGACGTATGTCCAAAATGGTGCCTGCTCTGTCTTGCTCACCTTTGAGAGGTGAGCGGAGAGAGAGAAACTTGTGTCCGTATGAGTCACTTTTTTTATTTTTTTTTCTCTCTCTTCTAGTTAGCCTGGTGAACTTTTCCCCACGGAGTTTCAAGCCTCGTTCCCTCTAGCCTCCTCTTTCCGCTTGCCTGCTGGTATCTCGGGCTATGGAGGTTCGGCTCACCTCGCGTTCCAGCGCTGGTGCGTTGAGTCTGCTGCTGGTGTCCCGAACTTGGGCTCCCACGCTCTCCACGCAGGTCCACTGTGAATCACTAGTTCCGGAAGAGTTTCCTCTGCTGTTTCATCCCCTACTCTTCCTTGACCCTGCAGTATCTCCACTTATATTAAACTTTCTCTCCCCCCGGACTAAGTGTGCTCCATGCCTATTCCGCCATCTTGCCGCCTCCCAACAGTATTTTTCAATTTGTGTTGCTATGTGAGGGCAAACTGTTGAAATCTTTACTTAATATATACTAAACTGATCTTCTATATATAAAGGGGATTGAAAATGAATCTTGATGTGAATGGAAGGGGAGAGAGAGCAGGAAAGGGGAGGGTTGCAGGTGGGAGGGAAGTTATGGGGGGGGGGAGCCATTGTAATCCATAAGCTGTACTTTGGAAATTTATATTCATTAAATAAAAGTTAAAAAAAAATTTACCAAATGACTGAAGGCTTCTCAGAATCCTCTTGTATTTGAACTTATTTTTACCATTATGTGTGTATATACATATACCCATATAGGTATATACACAGGTGTGTATATATTTTATATAAATATATATTTATATCAAGGCTGATTTTATGTTTTGGCATATCCATACTATGATTATCTTTTTATTGAATTATCTTTTATTGTTATGCAATACATAGGGATTTTATCCATTTTTAAATGTTTTCTTTTTCTAACAATTTTTTATATAAAATTTTAAAAATATTTTGCAACATTCATTTAAATGTTGATGTTTTATACATACACATGACAACATTTTTTCTTGAAAGCAGATATTATGCTCAGAGTGGAGGATTCATGACAGTGATCATCACATGAGGAAAAAAGAGTGGATTGTCATTTACATGGTATGAGTCTGTGAAGCAATATTTATAACTAAGTAAGCAATGGTGTGACATCTGCACAATTTTATATTCTCTCTATATAACATCTGCCCCCAAAAAGAGAAAACATGTGATATTTGTCTTTTGGGTTTGACTTTTTTCACTTGGTTTTTCATGATTGAGTAACATTCCACCATATAAATACACCACATTTTCTTTACTCAGTCGTCAGTTGATGGACATCTAGGTTGATTCCATGGTTTAGCTATTGTGAATTGAGCTGCTATAAACATGGGAATGCAGGTAACTCTTTCATATTCTGATTTCATTTCCTTTGGATATATTCTGAGAGTGGGATATCTGGATCATATTATAGATCTATTTTTAGTTTTCTGAGTAATCTCCATACTGTTTTCCATAATGGTTACACAGATTTATATTCCCACCAATAGTGTATTAGGGTACTTTTGTCTGTGCAACCTCAACAGTGTTTGTTATTTTATTGTTTTAAAGGATTTATTTATTTATTTGAAAGGCGGAGTTACACAGAGATTAGGAGGCATCACATGTGGGGGCTTTATCAGCTATGCCAAAGCACCAGCCCTTATTTGTCATTCTAACTGGGGTGACGTGATGTCTCATTGTGATTTTTATTTGCATTTCCTGGTTGGCTAGTGATACTGAGCATTTTTCATGTGTTTGTTGACTATATTTCATCCTTTGAAAAATGCTTGTTCATATCCTTTGCCCACTTCTTTTTTTTTTTTTTTTCCCCAGGCAGAGTTAGACATTGCGAGAGAGAAAGGCAGAGAGAGAGTTATAGACAGTGAGATAGAGACAGAGAGAAAGGTCTTCCTTCCGTTGGTTCACTCCCCAAATGGCCGCTATGGTTGGTGCTGCGTCAATCTGAAAACAGGAGCCAGGTACTTCCTCCTGGTCTCCCATGCAGATGCAGGGACCCAAGCACTTGGGCCATCTTCTACTGCCCTCCTGGACCACAGTAGAGAGCTGGACTGGAGGAGGAGCAACTGGGTCAGAATCTGGCACCCCAACCAGGACTAGAACCCAGGGTGCCGGCGCCACAGGTGGAGGATTAGCCAAGTGAGCAACGTTGCTGGCCACCCACTTCTTAACTGGGTGATTAGTTGTAGTTTGGAGTTTATTGAGATATTAATATATCCTAGATATAAATCCTTTACCAGATGCATAATTCACAAATATTTTCTCCCATTCTGTCAGTTGCTTCTTTACTTTGTTAATTGTTTCCTTTGCTATGCAAAAGCTTTTTAGCTTGGGGCCGGTGCTGTGGCTCACTTGGCTAATCCTCTGCCTGTGGTGCTGGTATCCCATATGGGCGCCAGGTTCTAGTCCTGGTTGCTCCTCTTCCAGTCCACTCTCTGCTGTGGCCTGGGAAAGCAGTGGAGGATGGCCCAGGTGCTTAGGTCCCTGCATCCATGTGGGAGACCAGGAAGAAGCACCTGGCTCCTGGCTTTGGATTGGCACAGCGCTGGCTGTAGTGGCCATTTGGGGGATGAACCAACGGAAGGAAGATCTTTCTCTCCATCTCTCTCTCTCACTGTCTATCTCTGTCAAAAAAAAAAAAAAAAGCTTTTTATCTTGATGTAATCCAATTAGTCTATTTTTGCATTTATTGTATGTGTTTCTGGGGTCTATCCAAGAAATCTTTGACATGGCCACTGTCTTTCTGTGTTTCCCTTATGTTTCCTCTTAAAATTTGATGATTTTAGGTCTTAAGTTGAGATCCTTGATTCATTGTGAGTTGATTTTTTTGAAGAGTATAAGGTAGGAATCTTATTTCAAATTTCTGAATATGGAAATTCAGTTTCCCCAGAACCATTTGTTGGAGAGACCATCCTTTCTCCAGGGAATGATTTTAGCTGATTATCAAATATTAGTTGATTGTAGATGTGTGGTTTAATTTCTGGGGTTTCTATTCTGGTCTGTTTTGATTACAACAGCCTTGTAGTATGTCTTGAAACCTGGTAACCTCTGGCTTTGCTTTTATTGTTTAAGATTGTTTTTGGCTATTTTAGGTCTTTTGTGTTTTCATGTAAATTTTAAGATTTTTTTTCTAGTTCTGTGAAGAATGCACTTGGAATTTTGGTTGGGATCCTATTGAATCTATAAATTGCTTTTGGTAATACAGACATTTTGATATTAATTCTTCTAATATATGAACATGGAAGATTTTTCCATTTTTTGTATCTTCTTTTTTAACTATTTTTTTTATAATTTTCATTGCTGATATCTTTAATGTCCTTGCTTAAATTTATCCTAAACTATTTAACTACTAAAATTAAGTGCCATCTAGTTGTTGTTTTCCTTAGACTCATACATACACAGGTGTGCATATATATATATATATATATACACATATACATTTGCATGGACCTCTCTTTGTGTCTATATATCTATATCTGAAGGACTTCTGAAAATTTACCTGCTAAAAAACTAGGAAGTTTCAAGAAAGGTCAGTTAGTTTCTGGGAAACTGCAACTTAGCAGATAACAGGGAATAGCAGTTTGGAAACCCCCCTTGTGCAATGGTTAAGATAAGTAAAACTGATGTGTACTGAGATAAGCAGGAATGCTGTATACTAAGATAAGTGAAATTACTGTAAACAAAAACCCCCTTCCCCTTTGTATTCACTTGCTTAAGATAACTTTGTGGTTTTTGCCTTTAAATACTGCCTGTAACCCTTGTCCAGTACCTCGCTCTCTCAGGAGGGAGGGGTCCGTTTTGCGCAAAACGTAAATAAACCGCCTCTTGCATTTGCATCATCTGGTCTGAGGATTTTTGAGTCTGGGGTCGCGATCTAAAGGACCCAGCGGGGATTAGGGTCATTCATATCTATATCTCCTCTGTTGTTTCAGGGGATTCAGGAAAGGATGGTCAATGAATTTCTGACTTTATTGACATAAATTTGCTTCTGTACTAAACCATCTATTAAGCTACTGGATGAACCAATTGAATCTTCTTGGGATTCCTCATAAGTAATATACCTTGCAGGTAATCCTGTTTCCGGAGAACGGCAAGGGTTCTTCTCTTCACGCAAGAAAGAATTCAGGCATGAGACAGAGAGTAAGTGGAAAGCAAATAGCAAGGTTTATTAGGGCAGGGACATCTGTAAGAATGGATGGGCACCTCTCCAGACAGAACCCGAGAGAGAGTGCCCAGTCACTCAGACTGGGGGAGAGTGAGGTCACATGGTTGAGTGGAGAGAGTACACATGGGCAGCTCAGCAGAAAGCAGAGGGCTGAGTGCCCAATCCGGTTGAGGCCAGGGGTTTTTAAGGGGGTGGGCCTTGCCTTCCCTTCTTCTCCTCCTGAAACAAAGGACTTTTTGGGTGTAAATACTAAAAATTCCTTTCTGAATTTCCCCCCCTGAAGTTATCAGACAGGGGGAAGCCTGGCTGGGGTCCCCTGGCCTTAGAGGAAGGATGGTTTTCATAGCCCTGCCTTAGAGGAAGGAGAGTTATTGTGTAGAAGTGGCAGGGTGTTTGAAGTGCAGATACTGGGCTGCACCTGGAAGGTTATCTGGATGACTTTGAGATGTGGATGCTGATGTCAACCCCTTAGGCCTTTGTCACACACACATAAACTCATATCTGACTTCCTACCTAACAATCCCATACTGGAAACTTTCTTTTTGAGATCACCCCACAGATTTTGTACAGATTCCCAGGACCTTCTTCCCTTGTGATTTTGGATCGCAAGAGGGCCTAGGAAGTTTGGTTAAAAAGGGCAAAGATAATTTCCCTGAATTCTGAGGTCACACTCTTGCCATATTGAGTTCAATACTCAGAAAGCAATTGTATAAATGCAAAAGAGAAAAGTCTAACGAGGTAAGATGTGCACCTTTTTTAACAATGTGTTTAGATCTATTAATCCAAAAGAGTAATCTCTTTATACATTTTTATACATTTTATATATTAGGTTAAATGTCAGTTAGAGAAGGTGAAATCACTTAAATATACTTGTTCCTTCAGCAAACTTTGGGGTTTTCTTGATGTGACATTATTAAATTAGAGCAGAAATATACTCATAAGTTCATAAGTATGTTTCACCTAGAAATGTGCCTTGGGCTAGCATTCTTTACATTGTGCATTTCTTGCTTGCTCTTCTATTTTTCATTTTAAGTTCTGTTAAAACCTTAATTTACTATTTATTGTGCTTACAGAATGTATGTAATCTTAAATCTCAGAGAATGTATTTTGATCACTACAGGGAACCATATGGTGACATGTTTATGGATTAAAATCAGGAAATAATAAATATTTACTAGATGAAATACACAAAACAGTTGAATAGATTTTGCTCAACCTTTCTTACAATATCACCAAGAGACCAGTTGAAAAAATTTCAGCACGGATGTATTATTTTTTTGAGAAAATTTATAACAATTGAAAGCAGGACTATAAGATAAAGTTACCAGTGCAATCTGACAGCATCATCCCAAAGGAACTGTCAGTAAGATTGAAATTTCTGATCTCTGTCATTATTTTCAACATAGAACATTTGCAGACAGAACACAGGTAAATAATGCTCTTCAATGAATTCAGTTCATAATACCAGTATCTTGAAAAGCACTTTGCCTCAGGGCTTCCTGTCATACATCAATAGGATTATTCACCTCAGCTCTTCCGATTGTGTTCTGAAGACTCTGATGTTTATCTTAATCCTCTCATTTTCCTTATCAAGTTATCTTTTTTTCATGGAATTCAGGCAATTTTGTCTAGGCATTTTCTTGGGGAATTACAATGTATTTTGTGTCTCCTGGGGTATCTTCTAATAACTAGTGGAAAAGAATTAGGGACTGCAACATTGTTGATTTGTATGTTTTGGTCCAGTTCTGCAGCAGTTCTTTCACGTTCCCCATAAATACACTAAGAGATTCAATTTTTCCAATTGCATGGTCCACTCTCAGATTATTGGCCTCTACAAATTACTAAGAAATTACTACCAATTACTAAGACAGGAAAAATCATATTTGTTTTCTTTTAGTACCATTTTTTGAATAAAACATCAGAAAAAAATTCTTCTGGGTGAGCAGTTAGTGCCGTGGTTATGCTGCTGCTTGGAATGCTTGCATCTTATGTTAGAAAGTCCGGGTTCAAGTTCCAGCTCCACTATCAATTCAAGCTTTCTGCCAATGTGAATCTTGGAAAGCTGCAGGTGATAACCCAGATATGTAGGCCCCTTCCATCTATGTGGGAGATCTGGATTGAGTTCCTGATTCTAGACTTTGGCTAGGCCCAGCCCCAGTTGTGTAGATATTTGTGGAATGGACTAGTAGAGGGAAGACCTCTTTCTTTCTGTTTATTTGTCTCTGTCTCTGTACCTTTCAAATAAATTTTAAATAATCAAAGTAAAAAACAACTTTTAACTATTAAAAGGTACAAATCAAATTTCAGTTTTTTCTGATAATCTCTTATTGCATGAGCATCACAATGTTTATTTATTTGTATGTTCCCATGATTAAAAGATAATTATGAAATTGAATATTTGTTTCTCTGTAATTAACCTATTTAATAATTGATGATTTAATTGTAACACTTTAATATGGATACTTTTTTTGGGGGTCATTCAGCTCTTTTTTGTTTTAACTTTTATTTAATAAATATAAATTTCCAAAGTACAGGTTTTGAATTACAGTGGCTTTTTCCCCACATAACCTCCCTTCCACTTGCAACCATCCCATCTCCTGCTCCCTCTCCCATCCCATTCACATCAAGATTCATTTTCAATTATCTTTATGTACGGAAGATCAATTTAGTATATATTAAATAAAGATTTCAACAGTTTGCACCCACACAGAAACACAAAGTGTAAATTACTGTTTGAATACTAGTAATAGCATTAATTCACATTGTGCAGCACATTAAGGACAGAGATCCTACATGGGGAGTAAGTGCACAGTGACTCCTGTTGTTGATTTAACAATTGACACTCTTGTTTATGGCGTCAGTAATCACCCTAGGCTCTTGTCATGAGCTGCCAAGGCTATGGAAGCCTTTTGAGTTTGCCAACTCCGATCTTATTTAGACAAGGTCACAGTCAAAGTGGAAGTTCTCTCCTCCCTTCAGAGAAAGGTACCTCCTTCTTTGATGGCCCGTTCTTTCCACTGGGATCTCACTCACAGAGATCTTTCATTTAGGTCATTTTTTTTTTTTTTTTTTTTTTTGCCAGAGTGTCTTGGCTTTCCATGCCTAAAATACTCTCATGGGATCTTCAGCCAGATCTGAATGCCTTAAGGGTTTATTCTGAGGCCAGAGTGCTGTTTAGGACTTATGCCATTCTATGAGTCTGCTGTGTATCCCGCTTCCCATGATGGATCCTTCTCTCCCTTTTTGATTCTATTAGTTAGTATTCGCAGACACTAGTCTTGTTTATGCAATCCCTTTGACTCTTGATCCTATCATTATGATTAATTATGAACTGAAATTGATCACTTGGACTAGTGAGATGGCATTGGTACATGCCACCTTGATGGGATTGTATTGGAATCCCCTGGCTCGTTTCTAACTCCACCATTTGGGGCAAGTCTGATTGAGCATGTCCCAAATTGTACATCTCTTCCCTCTCTTATTCCCACTCTTATATTTAAAAGGGATCACTTTTCTGTTAAAATTTAAACACCTAAGAATAATTGTGTGTTAATTAAAGAGTTCAACCAATGGTATTAAGAAGAACAAAAAAAAAAACACTAAAAGGGATAAAATATTAAGTTGTTCCTCAATAGTCAGGACAAGAGCCGATCAAGTCACTCTTTCTCATAGTGTCCATTTCACTTCAACAGGTTTCCTTTTTGGTGCTCAGTTAGTTGTCACCAATCAGGGAGAACATATGATATTTGTTCCTTTGGGACTGGCTTAATTCACTCAGCATAATGTTTTCCAGATTCTTCCATCTTGTTGCAAATGACCAGATTTCATTGTTTTTGACTGCTGTGTAGTATTCTATAGAGTACATGTCCCATAATTTCTTTATCCAGTCTACTGCTGATGAGCATTTAAATTTATTCCAGGTCTTAGGTATTTTGAATTGAGCTGCAATAAACATTGAGGTGCAGACAGCTTTTTTGTTTGCCAATTTAATTTCCTTTGGATAAATTCCAAGGAGTAGGATGGCTGGGTTGTATGGTAGGGGTATATTCGGGTTTTTGAGGACTCTCCAGACTGACTTGCATAGTGGCTTTACCAGTTTGCATTCCCAACAGTGGGTTAGTGTCCCTTTTTCCCCACATCCTCTCCAGCATCTGTTGTTGGTAGATTTCTGTATGTGAGCCATTCTGACCGGGGTGAGGTGTGGTTTTGATTTGCATCTCCTTGATTGCTAGTGATCCTGAACATTTTTTCATGTGTCTATTGGCCATTTGGATTTTCTCTTTTGAAAATATCTGTTTAGGTCCTTGGCCCATCTCTTAAGTAGGTTGTTTGTTTTGTTGTGGAGTTTCTTGATCTCTTTGTAGAGTCTGGTTATTACCCCTTTATCTGTTGCATAGTTTGCAAATATTTTTTACTATTCCGTTGGTTGCCTCTTCATTTCCTTACTTTTTCTTTTGCAGTAGAGAGACTTCTCAATTTGATGAAATCCGAAATGTTAATTTTGGCTTTGGCTTCCTCTGCCTCCAGGGTCTTTTCCAAGAAGTCTTTGCCTGTTCCTATATCTTGCAGGGTTTCTCAAATGTTCTCTAATAATTTGATGGTGTTGGGTCATAGATTTAGATCTTTAATCCATGTTGAGTGGATTTTTGTGTAAGTTATAAGGTAGGGGTCTTGCTTCAAGCTTCTGCATGTGGAAATCCAGTTTTCCCAGCACTATTTGTTGAATAGACTGTCCTTGCTCCAGGAATTGTTTTAGATCCTTGATCAAATATAATTGGTTGTAGACGTTTGGATTGATTTCTGGTGTTTCTATTCTGTTCCATTGGTCTATCCATCTCTTTCTTTACCATTACCATGCTGTTTTGATAACAACTGCCCTGTAGTATTTCCTGAAGTCTGGTATTATCATGCCTCTGGCTTTGTTTTCATTGTACAAGATTGCTTTAGCGATTCAAGGTCTCCTGTGCCTCCATCTGAATTTCAGCATCATTTTTTTCCAGATCTGAGAAGAATGTCTTTGGTATTTTGATTGGTATCACATTGAATCTACAAATTGCTTTTGGGAGAATGGACATTTTGATGATATTGATTCTTCGAATCCATGAGCATGGAAGATTTTTCCATTTTTTGGTATCCTTTTCTATTTCTTTCTTTAAGATTTTGTAATTCTCATCGTAGAGATTTTTAGTATCCTTGGTTAAGTTTATTCCAAGGTATCTGATTGTTTTTGTGGCTATTGTGAATGGGATTGATCTTAGAAGTTATTTCTTAGCCATAGCATTTTCTGTGTATACAAAGGCTGTTGATTTTTGTGCATTGATTTTATATCCTGCTAGTTTGCAAAACTCTTCTATGAGTTCCAATAGTCTCTTAGTAGAGTTTTTTGGATCCCCTAAATAAAGAATCATTTCATCCACAAAGATGTATAGTTTGTCTTCTTCCTTCCCAATTTGTATCCCTTTAATTTCTTTTCTTGCCTAATAGCTCTGGCTAAAACTTCCAGAACTATGTTGAATAGCAGTGGTGAGAGTGGGCATCCCTGTCTGGTACCAGATCTCAGTGGAAATGCTTCCAACTTTTCCACATTCGATATGATGCTGGCCATGGGTTTTTCATAAATTGCTTTGATTGTATTGAGGAATGTTCCTTCTATACCCATTTTGCTTAGGGTTTTCATCATGAAAGGATATTTTATTTTATCAAATGGTTTCTCTGCATCTATTGAGATAATCATATGGTTTTTCTTCTGCAGTTTGTTAATGTGGTGTTTCACATTGATTGATTTGCGAACGTTGAACCATCTCTGCATACCAGCAAGAAGCCACGTGCAGCAAGCGTTTTGAGCAGCTATCCACTGCTTATCAACAGCAAAGCAGAGGCAGAGAGCCTTTTGGGGTGCTCCTTGCCTTTTATATGTTTCTCACAGGGTTACATGTTCTAGTGGGCAGCTGGGTGCTCATGTATGGTCAGGTAGGACATGATGTCACAGAGGGGCATGGTGAGCGTGTCAGGTAGTGCATGAGGTCACACAGTTGTGTGGTGAAGGCATGGTATTCCAGCTCACAAACCTCATCAGTTTTAGCCTTTATGCCTGTCTACTTCATATATATATCACAAATAGTGGTTACCAGAATCTGGAGAGTGCACAGTATTGGGGAGGGAAAGAAGGAGAAATGTTGGTCAACTGCTACTAGATTATAGTTAAATAAGAAAAGTGAATTCTTATGTTGTATTGCAGTTTCGTGACTTACAGATCAATAAAGATCTTCATATTTCAAAGAGCTAGAAGAAAGTATTTTGAATGTTTTCACCACAATCAATGATAAATGTTTGAAGAGACAGACATTATTACTTCGATTTGAAAATTATGTTATATTCTTTTATCAAAACATTGCATGAAGCCCCATAAATATGCACAAAAATTAAAAAATTTTTGAATTAAAAATTCAAAAAAGAAATGCTATTATGAGTTTCCTGAAGTAATCAGCTTTCTGGAGAATACTGATTGTCTTTAAAACTGAATCCTACCTCTTTTCATTTCTTATAGACCTAAAATTAGTCTCAAAGCTCTACAGGTCTCAGAAAGATAGATGCTATTATCTAGCAGGGGATTCCATACTTGCCCGAAATGGTAATATTTTGCCAATTTATATTAGGGGAAACCTGAGGGTGATCTGGGAATCTCTCTATCTCTCTCTCATATCTATAAAATATATATGTGCATGTGTCTACTTGTAAATCAATCTATCTAATCATCTATCTCACTAATCAAAGATTTTGTATTCAATGTGACATTTGAGCACCTAGGAGAGACTCTAAAAGTTGGTTCACTAAATCTAAACCATTCTAAGAGGTGGTTCACTAAATCCTGAATCCAACAGTGGCTATTATTATGGTCTGGGTTTAAGTTTTACTCCCCTTATAAGATACCAAGTTAGCCTGTTACATGAACCTGTTAATTTTCATGGAAGACATGAAGACATGAATATTCTCTGTGAGAAAAAGAGGGCTTTGTTATGCAAAGCAGAGTAAGCAGCATATATACCAAGTTTGCATCATTTCCCTTAACCCTCAAGTTCCAAGGGAATAATTGTGAGGTCCCAGGCAGATGACATTCATGCAACAGGTTTGTGTTGTAGTTGAGGAACAGCGAGCTCAGTGAATTCACCAAATTTTTGAATGACAGAGATATAACTTCATATCTGAAGGTCAATCATTGAAAATGCAACCTTGAGAAATGTCTTAGGAAAAGAGAAATTAGGACTTTGTATTCCCAGAAGAGCTGGAAAGAACACGTGGTTTTGTTTAGAGTTCATGGTAAGCTGCCTTTCCCATAAATTCTCTCTGGCCTTAAATGTCCTTGGCCAAACTTAAATTTTCACATGTGAACTACATTGGCTAATCTGATTCAACTGAGGTCCATTCAATTATTTTTCATTCAGAATTTAAGGATACTTCTAATTAAGACCCCTAGAAGCAGGATGAGGCTAAATGTACTATTGATCTTGATTATATCCCTTAAGTTCTTGGCCCTGTTACCGGAGGGAAGGCTAGAGGGAAGGCCATGGAAGCTGTGGGGTTCTTGTCTTCAGGCCTGAGACAGCAGAGTGATAAGGCTTTATTGAAAATAGGGCATCTGTTAGGATGGAAGGGACAGAGACAGAATGCCCAGCCACTCTGATTGGGGGAGAGGACGGGGGAGAGTGAAGTTACATGGTTGAATGACGAGAATACACCTGGGCAGGCCAGGTGGGTGGCTCAGCAGAGAGGCAGAGAGCTGAGCGTGCAGTCCCTTTGAACTCCCTAGATTTTTTTTTTTTTTTTTTTTTTTGGACAGGCAGAGTTAGAGAGAGAGAGAGACAGAGACAGAGACAGAGAGAAAGGTCTTCCTTTTCCATTGGTTCACCCCCAAATGGCCGCTACGGCCGGCGCTGCGGCTGGCACGCTGCACCAATCCGAAGCCAGGAGCCAATCCGAAGCCAGGAGCTAGGTGCCTCCTCCTGGTCTCCCAAGCAGGTGCAGGGCACAAGCACTTGGGCCATTCTCCACTGCCTTCCTGGGCCACAGCAGAGAGCTGGGCTGGAAGAGGAGCAACCCGGCACCCCAACCGGAACTAGAACCCGGGGTGCCGGCGCCAAAGACGGAGGACTAGCCAAGTGAGCCGAGGCGCTGGCCATGGACTCCCTAGGTTTTTAAGGGAGTCTGTTTACCCACTTCCCCCTCTCCTCCAGGACAAAGGATGGAGAGTCCTGGCTGAGGGGTTTGTTGGGTGAAAATTAGCAAATTCCTCCCCAGATTTGCTGGTGCCAGGGCTTCCCTTAGGGCATCTGAGAAGGTTTTATTGCCCCATGTTATCAGGTTAGGTAACCCATTTGGTCCTGAGGAGAGAGAATTTCCCTAGGAGCTTTCCTTGGGGGAAAGGCTGGGACCACCTGGGAGGTTATCAGGGTCTGGGCAGGACTTTGAAGTGCAAGATGCTGGGCTTCTGGAGCTTCCACAGTAGGTGCTGTCTTCAGGCCTTTCTCATACACACATAGGCTCAATTTCTAACTTCCTACCTAACAGCCCCAGTTAACTGTGAATAAGTCCCAGGGGGAACAGTAGGTCTCATTTCAGACAGGTGCGGTGTAATCTCAGGCTGGTGTATTATCCATTAAGACCTTTTCAGAGGAGTTTAGAATGACTTATTATCTTTGGTTTCATTGGCAATAATTTCAGGGAAAATATATGGGTTGTATACCAATCTTCATTCCCAAAGCTCAAAGGGCACAGGTAACTCCATTTTGGGGAAACTGATTTGGATAATCATATTGGTTTGGTTTAGCCACATGGACAATGTTATGAAGTAGTTTCAGTCTTGACCACTGTTCATAGTGGAACCCGAAGCTATTTGGATATCAGGAGAGGTATATGAATTTGTCCCATATATACGTGGAGATCTATATTCTAACGTTGATGTTGATGGCATCAAGTACAATTCAGCATCAGTTATGTGTAAATGAGTTTTCTGTTTTCATAGCGCATCAAAGGAAATCCAGCAGCAAGTTAGATTGGCAACTGTAGCTGCTGCTTGACTCAGAAAGACTAGAGCAATTGGTAAATGATGATGGGATGGGGTCTTAACAGTAGGCTAGAATTTGATAATGCAAGGCTTTCTAGGAAATAATTTAAGTATAACATTTTAGACTTCCTTTTAGTACAATGAACAAGGCAGTTGTATGATCTGACTTATGTTTTAGAAGGTTCTTTAGCTGTCACATGGAGGATGATTGAATAGGGAAAGAGCATAATGCAGAAAGCAATTAGAATGCTTAGTGGGTATACTCATGTTGGTTTCATGATCTATTGAGTGATAAAAAGGATTATATTGAAAGTCCTTGGTACAATAGTAAACAAAGCAATATAGCTTTCCCAGAGTGATTTCACACATTTTTGGTACTACCAAACACTTAAAAGATGCAGGGCACATCCCATTACAGTTGTTCATTTGTCTTTTGTAAAAGACAGACAGATAAAGAACAGATTAACACATAAATTTAATCTAGTAGTGATTTCATTTGCAGGTAGTATTCTGAATGTCATTTCATTTTTTAAGTGTTTATTTATTTAATTGAATAGCATAAATTCAGAGAGAAGGAGAGAGAGAGGAAGAGAACTGCTAGGGCTGGGCCAGGCTGAAGCCAGGAGCCAGGAGCTTTTTCTGGGTCTCCCATGTGGATGCCTGGGCACAAGGATTGGGCCATCTTCTGCTGCTTTCCCAGGCAGGGAGCTGGATCAGAAGTGGAGCAGCTGGGACTTGAACCAGTGCCCGTATGGGATGCCAGTGCTGCAGGCAGAGGCTTAAACTTGTACCCCACAGTGCTGGCCCCTGAATGTCATTCCTTTACTTGGGTAAATTAACTTTACCCATAATATCTGGTATACAGCTACTAATAAGGCAAATTATTTTAAAAATATACTTTTTAGTGAAGACAATCAGATGTGGTTGAATAACATGGAAAGTACAGAAGTCAAATTCCAGAAGAGAGTGCATTCCAAGAAGAGACTAGTTAATATAGCTGTAAACAAAGGTTGCGGCCAGAGTGTATTAGGCAAAATAAAGAGTGACATCAGGTGGCTTCAAAATTAGATAAGGTTTGATAATGTAGAGTTTTCTAAGAATTTAAGCACAACATTTTAGATTTCATTTTAATTACGATGGCCAATGCAGTAATATTATTTGACTTATGTTTAGAAGATTCTTGTCTTGTGAAGAATGATTAAAATGGGGAAAGTATGTATTTGTATTCCAGTTGGGAGGTGATATTGGTTTAGAATGAGGTAACGGTTGTGGAAATGGACCAATATGGAAAGATTAGGGAAATGTTTTGGAAATCAAGGTTCATAGAATTTGATGGTGGATTGAAGGTGAGAAATCAAAGATGACCTACATTTTCAGCTTGAATGAGCAAATGTTTAATAGTGGTGTTTATGGAACTACTGGAGACATGAGATACGAGGTAAGAGATGGAAGGATATAGGTAGAATGTATGACAGAGCACTTGGAAGATTAGGGATTTTCTTTTGAGTATATATTATTTGAGATGCCTGTTAAATAAACAATGGAGATACTAAGTAGGTGGTTGTTTATGTGAGGTTGGCATTCAAGGTAGCAGTCCAGACAGGTCTAGATTTGAGAGTTATGATTGAAAGAAGGTATTTACAGCTGTGGGATTTCCTGGAGACAAGAGGAATGCAGAGGTGAAATGGAGGTCTCTGGTCAACATTGGATTACTCTCAGCATTTGGAAGGTTAGCCAGAGGAGGAAGAAATAAAAAAGAATTCTGTTGAATGTGGTCAACGATAAATAGGACAATATTGAGTCATAGAAACCAAGAAAAGAAAGTTTTTCAGGAAGGAGGGAATGAACAATTACTTTAAATGCAACTGGGATTTCAAATATAGTAGGCACAGAAAAGTGAACTCTGATAGCATGGAGATTATAGCCATCTTAACAAGTAGAGTCTCAAAGGTGAGGTAAGAATGGAAGTGGTGGGGTCTCATATAAGTTAAGGGTAAAATAAGAGCTAAAGGATATACATAGAATATAATCGAAATAAAAATGGAATATACAACATCCCACCCACCCACCACCACCAGGAAACAAAACAGAGAATTTAGCAAACCATAAAACAATAAAATTACAAATCCCCCTTCACATTAATCATGCCTTTGAACCACGCTTTATCTAACTTTCCATCTTCATTTATCCTTCCCAAATAATAACTTGTACCCTAGCCTTGTAGCTTTATCCCCGTGACACTCTAGGTTCCATCTCTAACTTTCTTCACTGTCTCCAATCACTGTGGAGTTTAATGTCACCCTCTCCCACTTCTCTGAAGTCCAAAATAGTTAATCATAGTCTTCCAAAGTTTTGTCTTCCCTTATCAGCCATGCCTGTGTTTACATTGTTTTTCCTTTTTAGCATGTTCTTCTATAGGTTGTTTCTCTTCTTTCCTTCCCCAAATTGTGTTTGACAATTCTTTTTTGCTTCAATCTGTGCACTTTCTTTCGTATAAATTGCTCTACTGACTTATAGCTTCAGTGACTCCAATTATCTCTACAGTACCAATGATTCACCTGTTAAATTCTTGATCTACTTTCACTTCCATTCTCTGCACCCACATCTCTAAATTTTATATCATCATCTTCACTTGGATCTCTTATTAACAGCATGTTTAAACCTGCTCCTCTTCCAAACTTTCCATAACATGAAGAAACTAAGCTCTCCTAAAGATAGCATTTTTCATAAGTTGGAAATTGTTACTGGTCAAAGTAAATTACACACAAATAAGAACCCTTTGCCCATTGATTTGTTTTAGATCTTTTGTGCTTAAATAAAAAATTGATATTAAAAGAGATTTTTTACTTCTGTGAAATGCCAATAACTATACAGAAAGCATGCTTTTATGGGGTAATTAACCAAATACTGAATAAGATATTAGTGGCCTAAGGAGAGAGTATCAGTATGAATTTCATTCTATGACAATATACTTAAGGTCAGTGTGGAAACACTTTAGAAAGCAAACACTGGACATTTAGGGAGCAACATTCTTATTGTTTTACTATAAGACACCATTATTTATGCATACAGAAATAGTAATTTAAGGCAATGATTATGCTTTTCATGAATTAATTATATTTACCTCATTTAATATTACATTGATGGTGGTTATCCAAACTGTTTTAGCCATAGGTAACATTTTTGAATTAACAAAAGGAATAAGCAGTGTTTAGGAGGACCTTGAAGTTATAACCTAGAGGTTATAAAAGAAGTCATCAAGAAATGGGGTTCCAGGTGGATAAATTGGAATGAAGGTTGAAGTGAAAACCCAGGGTATATATCAATTAGAGATAATCTCAGCTTGACTGAATAGCTGTGGATGTGATAAAGATGAAAATAAATTTGAGAAAATAGACTTGAAAACAAGTTGAATATTCCTTATCTGAAATACCTGGGACCAGAAGTGTTTTGGATTTCAGAATTTTTTTTCCAGACTTTCGAATGAGCTATCTTGGGGTAGGGGATCCAAGTCCAAACATGAAATTTACTTGCTTCATGTACATCTGATATTCATAGTGCAAAGGTAATTTTACACTGTCTGTAGCCTGCTTGTGTTTTGACTGTAACCTGTTATATGAAGTCAGGGGTAGAATTTTCCAATTCATGTTGGTGCTCAAAAAGTTTCAGATTTTAGAGAATTTTTGATTTCATATTTTAGATTATGGATGCTCAACATAGATTTGAAATTCATAAATTTTTTTTGAGTTTTTCTCAGAAATAAAAGCACAATTTAGGAAATATAATGTGAATTTAGTATATAAAATGCATTGATGACTGGCAAGTGTAGGGTTGCACAACTTTTTTTTTTTTTTTTTTTTTTTTGTGGGAATATCTCACGTTTGAAGACATTACCATGGCATTGATGTGTTCTATATAGTGGGAATGGCTGTGCTTTGTCCAGCCTTAACCTCTAATTTCCTTTGTGAATTCCAGAATTGTGGAAGCCTTCAGGGGCAAATTGTCACTCTCAATATATATTTATGTTTTGATCATGGCATAACAAGACAGCCATCATTGGTTTCTAGCCATATACTATCCAGGCCAAACAACTTACTATCCTTATTTTGCATTTTAGATTAGTGCATGACAAAGAATGTAGATTATTATTGACTTATTCATATGGATGATCAATGAATGCTGTTGGCTTTCCTTCTCATCTTAATTAACTTAATTTGCAAAATCAGCATTGTTGACAATTTTTTTCTCTAGACTCATTTTCTTTTTTTTTTTAAGATTTATTTATCTATTTGAAAGGCAGAGTTACAGAGAGGCAGAGGCAGAGAGAGAGAAGAGAGAAAGAGAGAAAAAAGAGAGAGAAAGAGAGAAAGGGAGGTCTTCCATCTGCTGGTTCACTCCCCAAAAGGCTGCAACGGGTGGAGCTGGGCCGATCCAAAGCCAGAAGCCAGGAGCCTTTTTTGGGTCTCCCATGCAGGTGCAAGGGCCCAAGGACTTAGGTCATCTTCCACTGCCTTCCCAGGCCATAGCAGGGAGCTGGATCGGAAGAGGAGCAGCTGGGACCTGATCTGGGACCCGTAAGGTGGCGCTTTACCCTCTATACCACAGCGCTGGCCCCTCTAAACTCATTTTCTCTCCTTTTCTGTAACATCTTCTTTTCTTTGTTTTTCTTACACACGTCCTTGGACTCTGCATATTCTGGTGCTTCATTAACTTTGGCCTTTCTTATGTACTGGCTTTAAGAGAATCTTGTTCTTTATTGCTTCTTTTCATACACTTCTTAGGTGATCTCTCTAATGTCAATAATTTCAAACATTTTGTGAAAAATGACAGTTTCAAGTGTTACATTTTGTAGAACTTGTCCCCTTCAATTATAAATCCATCTTTTTCTATATTTAGCTATATATATATATATATATATATATATATATATATATCTCCTCCTAGGTACTACACAAATATTTGAAACTCAAAATGCTTTGTATGTGATCTTCATCCATTTCCCTTTTCTGTTTGGGCTGCTATAGCAAAACACTATAAAACAAGGTGACATAAACAACACAAACTTATTTACCACATTTCTGGAGCCTGGGAATTTAAAAATTAATTTGATAGCAGATTTAGGGTCTGATGAGGCCCTGCTTCCAATTTCATAGGCCAAGGGCTATCCTTTTGCTATATCCTCACAAGTTGGAAGGGGCAGAAGAGTTATCTTGAATCTCTTTTGTAAAGATACCAATGGCTTTCATGAGGACCCCATCTTCATGATTTATTCATTCTTAAGGAACTCCACCTTCTCATACCATCATATTGGGAGTCAGACTTCCACATATGAATTTTTTGGGGTACTTACTATAATTTAAAGCAATTTTTCTTGTGCAATTTCCTTTCAAATTCTCAATAAATGATGTAACTAGAAACCAACTTTTCCAAGACAAGATACCAGAAATGTTTCTAGATGCTTCCCTCTGGTATAGAGAAATTGATACCTCCTAAATTATTTTCAATGTCTCTATTTTTTTCTGAAAGGCCTATAGTTCAGGTTTCTTTTCATTGATTATTATTATATCCTTGTGATGTGTTCACATGCATTTGTCTTTTCCCTCTACAAATTCTTCCAGAGTCATTCTTATAATATGCAATTATTCTAGTATCCAGACTTTTAGCTTAACATACAGGATCACAAGGAATTAAGACTTACCTACTTCTGGGGCTGGTGCCGTGGCTCACTAGGTTAATCCTCTGCCTGTGGTGCCAGCATCCCATATGGGCTCCGGGTTCTAGTCCTGGCTGCTCCTCTTCCAGTCCAGCTCTCTGCTGTGGCCCAGGAAGGCAGTGGAGGATGGCCCAGGTGCTTGGGCCATTGCACCCGAATGGGAGACCAGGAGGAAGCACCTGGCTCCTGGCTTCAGATTGGCGTAGCTCCGGGTGTGGTGGCCATTTGAGGGGTGAACCAATGGAAAGAAGACTTTTTTCTCTCTCTCTCTCTCTCTCACTGTTTAACTCTATTTGTCAAATCAACAACAACAACAAAAAATACTTACCTACTTCTTTGGCCTCATTTATTTTGCTAAAGTATTGCATATATGACAATGTAATATTAAAGTATTTTTTTGCAAAACTGCTTCACTTGTTCTTCCTTTCTTGTCTTTAGGTTTCTACAGATTTTAAACTCTTAGCTCAAAAGTCAACTCATTTAATCTATAGCAAGTCGTTATGAAGGCTCAACTTTGTGGCAGGCACTGTGACTGTGACAGTTCCTTGTAAATAATTCCTTGACATTCAGGTATTTCTCATTATTCTCCATGCACGTCTTCATTACGAAATTGGATTCCCAAATTTGCATATTTATCTGCTCCTTTTCCTGAACCATCTGCTTCCAGAGGGCAGAGAATTTATCTTATTCATCTAAGTGTCATTTACTTCTAATACAGTCATAGATTATCTTTATAAATGTTGAACAAATGAATGAATGAATGGTTACTTAAAAATGTTAATAACATTTCTTAGAGAGAGTTGAAATGTATAATTTTTCTTGAGCTTAGTAGAATTCATCCACTACTTCCTGAAATTCTGAACTTACTGGGCTAGAAAATGAATGTTTCAAAATAAAAGGAACACCATAACATTCTAGTTAATTGGCATGAATAATTTCTGACAGAAGGCTGAACACAAAATAACTATCTACTTTAATTCTCTTTTGTATATATCATATATGTTTTGGTAGGAATTAGCAATAAACCAGAGTTGTTTACTCACATATACAATTTTGTGTGGATAATGAGCCCTGAGAAAGTAGACAGAGTTTCCAAGGAGTAATTGATGTTGATATTCTCTGCTATGATACAGATATTATGAAAAATAAGAGACACTAAACTATCATTACATGCCCAATGGTTACAAGCAAGGGCCATGTGGATCAATGATGTTTTAATGAAATATTGTATAGCAACCCTGGTATAACCTTATTTTTACAAATAAAAAGGAAAGATGAATGATTCTAGCAAATTCTTGTGCAAGAGGTTATTTGCATGGTAGAATCCAAACTCTTCAATCTATAAACAAGGGGATCTGGGACCAAAGATGTTACAGTCTATTCTTGATATTCCTCCAGGGCACTGCCTCATGGAGAATATGTTCCAATATGTTCCATGGATGCCTGAAACCATGAATAGCACTTATTCCTGCATATGCTGTGTTTTCCCTATATATACTTACTTATAATAAAGTTTAATTTATAAATTAGGCACAGTAAGAAACCTAACAAAAGCTAGTAATGAAATAGAATAATTATAAAATATACTATAGCGGCCAGCGCCGTGGCTCAATAGGTTAATCCTCTGCCTTGTGGTGCCGGCACACCGTGTTCTAGTCTCGGTCGGGGCACCAGATTCTGTCCCAGTTGCCCCTCTTCCAGGCCAGCTCTCTGCTGTGGCTAGGGAGTGCAGTGGAGGATGGCTCAAGTGCTTGGGCCCTGCACCCCATGGGAGACCAGGAGAAGCACCTGGCTCCTGGCTTCGGATCAGTGCAGTGCGCTGGCTGCAGCACGCCAGCCGCGGCGGCCATTGGAGGGTGAACCAATGGCAAAGGAAGACCTTTCTCACTGTCCACTCTGCCTGTCAAAAAAAAAATATATATATATATATATTATATATATATATACTATAGCAGGAGTGATTTAAAACTTATGAATTCTCTATTTTTGAAGTGTTCCAATTAGTGTTTTTGGCTGACAGTTGCTTGGGTAATGAAACTGAAGAAAATAAAACTCCTGATGAGAGATTCCTGTACTCACTCCAGATGACAGGGAAAGCTAGTTTTAGAGCTAGGGTTGAGATCCGAGATCATAACTAGAATTTCTTCCGACTGTTCCTACTCTGTGTACCATGTGATATTAAGACTGAATTTTATAGGGACCAGTGCTGTGGCATAGTGGATAAAGCTGCTGCCTGCAGTGCTGGCATCCCATATGGGTGCCAGTTCAAGTCCCAGCTGCTCCACTTCCAATCCAGCTCTCTGCTATGGCCTGGGAAAGCAGTAGAAGATGGCCCAAGTGCTTGGGTCTCTGCACCCACATGGGAGACCCAGAAGAAGCTTCTGGCTCCTGGCTTCGGATCGCTGCAGCTCGGCCATTGTGGTCATCTGGGGAGTGAACCAGCAGTTGGAAGTCTTCTCTCTCTCTCTCTCTCTCTCTGCCTCTGCCTCTCTGTAACTCTACCTTTCAAATAATAAAAAAAATCTTAAAAGAATACTGACATTATGTTATTTTTAAGAGACATATTACATTCACTACTTATATGTAAATATTTATTGATCATATCACTAGAATTTATGCATCAAGGAACTTATATTTAAAATTAATTTCATATCATAAACCAAGATGTCACAGGTTTTACTTCTTCTGTTTTAGCTCTTGAGTGTAACATCAAATCTGTACAGGTAACTGATTTTTAGTGTTTAATGTAGCTACTCATCTCAGGGTCTATGAAATGTCAATGTATTACTTTTCCATTGAATTTTTTGTGCTTCTTGGGGAATTGTTTTGGAAGAGTTATTAGCAGATGGTCAGGTCCTCAGGAGCTCTGGATTAAAATTTGCCAGCAAAATAATGAGAGAAGAAGGCTGCTTAGTGATCTGGGAGTGAAGGGGGTGGTGGAACATGCAGTAGAATAGAAGGAATAAATTACACAAGAAGAGAAGTAATTAAGGGAAATAAGGAAAGAACCAAGAATGTAAAGTAGAAGAATTAGGTGTGGAAGATAATACTGAGTTCCTACTTACTAGGGGAAAGATAATGTGATAGACATTTTTACTTATCTCATTTAATACTCAACTTTAGGACATATTCCAGGGATTTTACAGAGGAGGAAATATGATACATTGAGGTTAAATCATGTGACCAAGTCACTTATTTTGTAAATGTCAAGAGTATAATACCATTGGAAGGAGAAATATCACCCTTCTTTCCAACACTTTTCAATAATCAAATCACCAAAAATTTAGGAATTGGCCACATTGTTTCATGGCCTCTGGTAAGGAACCCATTGAAGTTCAGTGTAGACACCAAAGGGCCACAGGAATCAGTCTACTGAGAAACATTAAATTTTTAAATCAGTCCTTAGCAACCATAAATTGGCACTCTGAGAAATAGTTAATATCTGATGGAGTTTTCCTCCAAGTCCGAGTTTGAATTATACTCTTGACATTTATGAAATAAATGATCATCTGAAATTCTGTAATGGATGACCTAAGTCTTTGGCCAGGATTATCCAAAATCATGACTGTGTCATCACCATATATACAGTTGGCCAAAAAGTTGAGATCTCAAGAAATTTTACCCCTCACAAATGCAAACATACAAAAAGAGTACCTCTTCTTTTATTGAGGAAGTTTCAATGCTTACACACAAATTTTTAATTTTGTTAATATACTTTTGTGGAGTCAAATATACAGAAATACGTAGAGTGAATTAGAACACTTTGAAAGTTTCTTTTCTAATTAGAAATGACGCAAAGATGAAAACCATGGCATAATGAATTGTTAAAAATAATGCTGAAAATTTAGAATAGTGGGAAAAAATGAATAAAAGGAAGAAGAAAAAAAGATTAGGAAAAATAGCTCAGCTTTTAATGTGCTTAGTAACATCACAGAAATCACTGTATCTATAAGTATCTTTGGTTTAGAGGTTGCTAAGCTTGTCAGATTATTTTTATTCCATGACAAAAGTCATTTTTTGCAGGTAACCACAGGGCTGTAGAGAGACAGAGATAGTGTACATGGAATAATGTGGAAACTCTCACGTACAGTTGAATACTGCATTAATCTCTTCCCTTAAATTTGGCTTTCTACCCCTGCTTTTCTCTTTCCACGGGAATTGTGATTTTTGGGGACTTTGGCTTTCAGGACTTCCACATTTGGGATTCTAACCTGTTGATATTATGGTTTTTGTTATTTTGATCTTTTGGGATTGCCACATTTGGGATTTGGGGCATAAAATTGTGTCTTAAGGATTATGGTTATAACCTTAGTTTTTGATTATGGTATATCCTGGAAACAAGGTTACCAACAGATTAAATTTTGTTGTATACATGTAAGCTCATTCAAATGCCTAACAATGACATCAAAAATTTTTTTAAATGACAATCTATAGTGTTTTAAAAAATAATAATGTATTATTTTCATAAAAATAGTAGCTTCATTACATATAAAAAACTAAATATGAAAATCTACAGAAAAGAAATTTAATAATTTGCTGAAAATTGTGTGGCAGAATAATCATTGTGAATATTTTTTGAATAGGATTTTTTAAAGATTTATTTATTTGTTTGAAATTTGTTTACAGAGAGAGAGAAGGAGAGGCAGAGAGGTCTTCTATCTGCTATTTCACTCCTCAAATGGCTGCAACAGCCAGAGTTGTGCCGACCCGAAGTCAGGAACCAGGAGTTTCTTCTGGGTCTCCCTTGTGGGTGCAGGGGCCCAAGGACTTGGGCCATCTTCTACTGCTTTCCCAGGCCATATCAGAGAGCTGGATCGGAAGTGGATAAACTGGGACTCGAATTGGCGCTCATATGGGATGCCCGCATTGCAGGCAATGGCTTTATCCACTATGCTACAGCGCCAGCCCCTGGAATAGGATTTTTTTTTGACAGGCAGAGTTAGACAATGAGAGACAGAGAGAAGGGTCTTTCTTCCATTGGTTCACCCCCAAAATGGCCGCTATGGCCAGTGCTGTGCTGATCTGAAACCAGGAGCCAGGTGCTTCTTCCTGGTCTCCCATGCGGGTGCAGGGCCCAAGCACTTGGGCCATCCTCCACTGCCTTCCCGGGCCACAGCAGAGATGGACTGGAAGAGGAGCAACTGGGACAGAATCCGGCACCCCAGCCAGGACTAGAACCCACAGTGCTGGTGCCGCAGGCGGAGGATTAGCCTAGTGAGCTGTGGTGCTGGCCTTGAATAGGATTTAAGGTATCTCTTTGTGTGTATATACAATGAAAAAAATAGCTAGGTAAAAAAAAAAAAAAAATTGGAGCAATGGGATAGTACCTTACATGGAAGTTTTAATTAAAATATAATATTAAATATCAATTGAATAAAAACCCTGAAACTGAAGTAACATTAATTCAGATTCAATAGCTGTTTTAAAATTTTAAAGTAATGTTAGTCTTTGGCATCAAGTTTGGAAATTTTGTACTCCACTTGGTCTATTCTACTGCTGAAGCTCTCAGTTGTATTTTAATACAATAAAGATTTAATACAATAAAGATACAAATAAATAAAGATTTATTTATTTATTTGAAAGTTGGAGTTACACAGAGAGAGAAGGAGAGGCAGAGAGAGAGAGAGAGAGAGAGAGAGAGAGAGAAAGGTCTTCTATCTGCTGGTTCACTCTCCAATTGGCCGCAATGGCCGGAGCTGCGCTGATTCGAAGCCAGGAGCCAGGAGCTTCTTCTGGGTCTCCCGAGTGGGACTTGGGCCATCTTCTACTGCTTTCCCAGGCCATAGCAGAGAGTTGGATTGGAAGTGGAGCAGCTGGGACTCGAGACTGACCATATGGGATGCCAGCACTGCAGATGGTGGCTTTACCTGTTATGCTACAGTGCCAGCCCCCTCAGTTGTATTTTTTATCTCACTCATTCCTGATTTCATCTCCCAACTTTTCTATCTGGTTCTTCTTAATTTTTTCTATTTCCTTAGTAATATTTTCATGCATGTCACTTATTGATTTCCTGATTTCTTTAAGCTGTCTATTCATATTCTCTTGCTACTGATTGAGTTTCCTTACAGTTATTATTTTGAATTCTATTTCTGGAATTTCACAGATTTCCTTCATATCAGGATCTAATTCTGAAAACCATTGTGTTCTTTTGGAGGTGTCAGGCTACCTTGTCTTTTCCCACATTGATGCCTGCACTTCTGATACAATTGTCCTTTCTTTATGGAATAGGTTTAGTGGAACAGAGTTTATGGCATAGATGGAATGCAGAGTATCACCTGGCTTGTTGTTTTGACTTTGGTTCTAGGTGAGTCCGGAAACATAGCCTCTGAGTGATTTTTTTTGCTTTAATCAATGTTCGCTATAAGTGACAAAGTGGTCTAGTCTCCTGCAGTTTGTAGGGTTAGAAGTGTGACTTTGAGCTGAATGCAGCTTTCCTAGGTTGTCTATCTTCAGTCCATGGAGAGTTTGGTGTCAGTCACACGGGGACTTGTAATAGTCAGGGACTTGTTGGTGCTGAGGGAGAAAAGGGGGACTGTGCTGTTGTCACACTGGCAAGCCTGAGTAATGCTGGGGCTCATAGCATCACTTACTGTGGCTCTAGATTATGTGATGTAGGTGGGCTCTCCTCAGGCCCTGCTAGGAGAGTGGAACACTACAGTCCCTAGTCTTGGAACTGGGGGATATGTACTGAACTCAGCTCCAGTGTTGCAGGCAAATACATGGCATACAGGAGATTTTGCTCTGGCAGGTTCAGAGAGGCGAAATTCAGGTAGGTTCTTCCTGGGTCCACAGGATAGATTCCAGTGAGACTGAGGAAATTAGGACTGATGGTTATGATCCTGATGTGGCAGGGTACATTGGGTCATTAACCAGGTCTCCCAGGGTGGGAGCAGATTTTTCATGGGCTCCTGCTAGTGACTCCCTGGATCATGTAATATGAGTGAACACAGCTCTGGGACTTATGGCCGAAAACACTCACAGTTGCAGGATGCTCAGGGTCTGTTCACTGCCTTGAAAGTTTTCCTGACCCTAGCTCTTATCAGTTCTGGTAGCAGTGGAGCAGAGATCATCTGTACAACTTTTCACAGTATGTGAAATATTTTTCCAAAATTAAAAGAAACCCAAAAATTTAAGACATTGGGCTCTTTGTAGTTTTTAATTACATTTTCAGCATTAGAGTAACTATAGATTTTAAACTTTGAACATGGATATTAATATACATAGACATTTCTTCCGTCTTTCCCCTTTCCTTAAATCTGGTCCCTTCACACTTTTCTGAACCAATATTACTTTTATGATTTTTAAAATTTCAATTTTCTGCTATTTTGCTATATTTTAAGCATCTTTGAAGCCACACTTGGTGTATAATATGAATAAGGCAGAATATAAATAAGTCATATATAAATATAAAATATTAGAGGTTATTATATTTCAAAATGTTGATAATCCTGATATTTCAGTAATTTTTATTTATGCAATAGTATGTGTAAAGGTCACCTTTAAATTATATGCTCATTATTGAGGGTAGAATTTAGAACAACCTGGAAGTTTTTACCTATTTACTAACAAATCTCTAAATAAATTGGTGTGTCTTCAATTTGCCATTTATAAGCAATAGAAAAATTTGTTTTGCCTTGGTGCTGAAATTGCATATTATAATACAGTGAACTCATGAGGTTAATGACTATTGGCTTGCTATTCTTAAAATTATAGGTTGCTAAGTGAGACCTTCCAAGATCAAATCTAAAAGTGAGTTATTTTCTACATATCATCTTCTCAGTTGAAATACTGGCTTGCTTGTTAAGAATAATTAACTAGAGGTAATACTTGCACATTCGCTCATTAACATGAAGAAAAAGAATGCTCCACTATAATCAGTAACAGAATATTAGTAGAAAAGTTGATGATGAATGTAAGCAAAGTTCATTTAAAAGCAACCTTTTACCACTTAGGAAAAAAAAGGAAATGTGATTATTTTTTCCTCCAAAGCAGAGATAATGATCTGGTCTACAGCATCTGTTTTCTTCATGGGCCCGCTCTTAGTGTTACAGATCACATACTTAACCATTTCTGATCCTGTGTAGTTGAGCAGCATTGACTCTTAAAACAACAGTGGAATTCAATACACGGTGGCTTTGTCATAAGTAAATCAGGACTTGGACATGTTCCTGAGTCCTCTGAGCTCCTGTTTCATTTGAAAAATGATAGAATTGAACTAGCAGGGTCTCTATATGTCTTCCATTTGTAAAATTTTTTGATCCTAGCTGAGCTATATTATATTGAGTTGCATTGTAACAATTTCAAAACATTCTTAAAACAAAAATTCATTGACTTCATTTAATTAAGCCTTGAGTGGTTTTGTGAACTCAAACAGCTGTAATTGAATATCCAACTTCAGCACAGAGGCCCATCTCTGATTAGATTTCTATGACAAGCACCACACTGCATCCTTAAATCAAACTTAGGGTTGTCCCACAGATGTAGGCACCTGTAGTTTTAGACACAGACTGGAATTGCTCAAATGGTTCCATAGAAGGGATGGGTCAGGGAAGATGAAACTGGTGGTAGTTCAGCTAATGAGTTAGTCTTGCCTCAGCACCATCCAGGGACCTCAGGTTGTACCACCACTTTCTGCAAGCTTAGGTTCTAGATTATAGAGGCTGCTTGTTCCATAAGATAGTTACTCAAAATTAAAAGGTTTGTTTGATTTTAGAAAAACAATTTTTAGCAAACAAATATTTTTGAATAATTCACATACAGAAATGAAATAGCTTCTTCTTTTCTGTGGGATAGTAATTATGAAAAAGTGAATGAATATTTAAATTAGTAGATTTCAAAGGTGAGACAGAAGAAAAAGACTCAAAGTATATTTTTTAGATTATAAAAGTAATTTGTACTAAACAGAAATTTTCATAATTTATAGGAAAGTATAAAGGAAAAAATTTAAGGTAGTTTCATCATTTGGAGCTGAGTATCTGCCCATTTTGATGTACTTTATTTCCTTCTTGTTTTCTTCTACTCATACCTGTGGAAATATTCCCACTGTACATGTAGCTGAAATTACATCAATTATAATTTTAGGTTCTGCTTCTTCCTACTCATATATTTAAATAATTCTAGAAAATATGTTTTTAAAATTTATTTTTTATTTTTATTTTAGAACATATGTTTTTAATGACTATGTAATATTCCCTTATTTTGGCCATTTGCCAGGTCTAAAGGATTATGAAGACTGCCACATTAAATATCCTTGAACAAACTTTTCTGTGTATTTCACCAACATACATTCATGCAAGTAAATCCTGTTTAATCACTTTTTTTATTATTTTTGACAGGCAGAGTGGACAGTGAGAGAGAGACAGAGAGAGACAGAGAGAAAGGGCTTCCTTTGCCGTTGGTTCACCCTCCTATGGCCGCCACGGCCGGCGTGCTGTGGCCGGCGCACTGTGGCCGGCGCACCGCGCTGATCTGATGTCAGGAGCCAAGGGCTTCTCCTGGTCTCCCATGGGGTGCAGGGCCCAAGTACCAGGGCCATCCTCCACTGCACTCCTGGGCCACAGCAGAGAGCTGGCCTGGAAGGGGGGCAACCGGGTCAGAATCCGGTGCTCCAACCGGGACTAGAATCCGGTGTGCCGGCGCCGCTAGGCAGAGGATTAGCCTGTTGAGCTTTTAAACTTCTTCATTCCCTATATATAAATACTTTTTTCTGAGTGACATGGACTATGGTTATATTTTCTTTCTAGATAAGTTTCTTTCTCAGCTTATTGCAATGCTACTGTCTTGGGGAATTCATTTATCCAAGTTACTTTTTTTTTAAGACCTTTTCCCCAATCTTTGATTCCATTCATTTTTCTGAGTTTATTATTCTAGTGGAGATGCTCTCTAGGAAATTGCAGAGAAAGGGATGATGGGAAATAATTTTTAAGACAGCATCTGTCTGGAAGATTTTATTCTACTCTTGAATTTGAATTGATATTTTGTTGAGTTGTAGATTTAAAATTTTAGAAAATATTTCTTAGGAAGTTCTTCAGTATTTTTTTTCTTTAATTTTGCTTTTGATATGTCTGGTATCCTTTTCTTTCTTTTTTTTCCCTCTAAGATTTATTTTATTTATTTGAAAGGTGGAGTTACAGAGAGGGAGAGACACAGAAAGACAAATCTTTCATCTGTTGGTTCACTCCTCAAATGGCCGCAACAGTCAGGGCTGGTCCAGACCAAAGCCAGAAACTTCTTCAAGGTCTCCTAATTGGGTGCAGAAACACAAGTACTTGGACCATTTTCTGTTACTTTTATAGGCCATTAGCAGGGAGCTGGATCAGAGTGGAGCAGCTGGGACTGGAACTAGTGCCCATATGTGATGCCAGCGTTGCAGGTGGCCACATAATTTGCTATGCCACAACACTGGGCCCCTGATATTCTTGTCATTGTCAACAGTTTTTATACAGTCCATATGGGCATTTTCTTCTGCAGGCATTTAGATTTCAATTTTTTTGTATTGAAAATTCATTACTTGCCCATCAATTTTCAATTTCTCTACTTTTGTTGATTTTTTCTTCTTTTGTTATCTCCTCTACAGTTTCTTTGGTCTTTTATAGTTACATCTCAAAAATTCTTTATTGTATTTAAATGTTTTATTTCAAGAGTGAGTTGAAATAAACATGTGTATTCAATCTGTAATATTCAAAAAATTTCTACCTTTTTTTCATAGGTTCATGTTGATTTGAAGTCTATTATTGAGACCAACCAATTTTTTTTAAAAGATTTGATGTTTTATTTGAAAGGCAGAATGACACAGAGAAAGAGAAGAGACAAAGAGAGAGATCTTCTATCCGCTGGTTCACTTCCTAAGTGCCTACAAAGCCTGGAGCTGGGCTGGATTGAAGCCAGGAGTCCAGAACTGCATCTGGGTCTCCCACATGGGTAGTAGGAATCCAAATACATGGGCTTCATCTGCTTCCTCCCAGGCATATTAACAGGAAGTTGTATCAGAAGTAAGGGGTAGCTGAGACTGGAACCAGTTACTCTGAAATAGAATGAGATCATCTGGTGGTTTAACTCACTCTGCCACAATGAATACCAATCAATTTTTAACAATATGTGTTACGAAAATAGAATACTCTGCTACTAACCGATGGTCTCATCTTTTTGGTCTTCAGTTGATATTCCATTTCCATCCATTGTTTATGGCTTTTGACCTTAAATAGACTTTTCAAAAAGTTACTTTGTTACTGAATAAGAGGAAGCATCTCCAGAGTCAAGATTTAATAATAGAATGTCATGATTTATCTTTGGCTGTGATAACAGTCCATTTGGATATATGTAGTCTCCTAGATTTACAGATCCAGGAAGGATTAATAAGCAAAGTTCTGGACACAAGTTTTGATGATGATTATTTCTCAGTACCATATATCTTATAGTATATGAAATTTATAATAGATCTTTCAGTAGATTAAATTAAATAGAAGCTTTCACAGTAAGGTGTTTTCCCTTTATAAGATTTATTTTTATTTATTTTAAAACGAGAATTACAAAGTGAGAGAGGTAGAGACACAGAGAGAAAGAAAGGGAGAGATGAGAGAAGGAGAGAGAGGGAGAAAGAGAAAGAGAGAAGTATCTTCCGTTCATTAGTTCACTCCCCAAATGGCTGCATTGACCAGAATTGCTCCAGGTCAAAGCCAGAGTCCAGAAACTCCATCAAGGTCTCCCACATGGGTGGCAAGGGCCATCTGCTGCTACTTTCTCAGGTGCATTAGTAGGTTGGTAGGCTGGAAGTGGAGCAGCTGAGCCTCAAACCAGTGCTCACAGGGGATACTGGTCTCTCAGATAGTGGTTTAGCACACTGCACCAAAATGCCAGCCCTGAGTTTTCATATATATTCTCATAGGTTCATATATATTTGTACAGTCTCATATATTGTTTCATATATAGTCTCATAAGTATTTCAGTGAGAATTTTGTGTATTGCTCTCTTAGATATTTAGGTAGAGAAAACATTTTTATGGTTTTCTTATTCAATGTTACTATAAAAGATTGAATCTATTAGTCTAAATTTTTCCTAGTTGGTAGAAAATGACAAACTACATAATATTTAAGATCCCTTAACTCCAAATTACTATATTTCTTTAACATATGCTCAGAACAAATGAACTGTCTCCATTTTTCTCAGTGATAATACTACTCATTCTGACTATCCAAACTACCCCATGTACATGGTGTATTAGCAAGCACTTTAGGATTACTTCAGAGATATTAACAGACTGATACAATTAGATATAACCACTTAAAATGGTTGAAATTATATGTAGTTGTTATCCCTAGAAAATATGCTTTGAATTTTTGTAAATCATCTGAGTTTAGCAGCCACATTTGTTGTGTCTGAGACTTCAGTTTGGAATTGGAATCTTTTAATTCATTGCTTAACATGATACTAAATATTATGCCCAACAGGAGTCACATGTTTGTTTCTTTACTGCGAAACTGTGACAGCTTCTTCTGGCAACCTTAGTAGTATAAAGTGATTTCAAAATAATGTTTAGTCTGGAAACTGGTGTTGTTCCCTGCCTGGTGAGTGATGAAACTTGGGCATGTTGCCTCCTGTTGTTGTAATTCTTCCAGAGTACTGCAATTGTAAACAAAAGAAGGATTAGTAAAAATAGTGATATCTGCAGCTCAATGTAGAGATTAGTTGTTCAAACTCAATTTTTGTTCCAAAAGCTTAATCTTTCCTGATTCTGCTTATTGAAAGAACAATAGTATATATCTCCATCAAAGAGCACAAGAATTTTCGAGTCCAGCATAAAACTAATTATATATTGTGGGTTTTTAAAAGAAATTATTTTAAAAGTCTGGGACTCATTTTCCCACTTTGTGAAAGTTTGGAATTTATGTAATATGTTTTGAAAGGTGGCATAGTACCTGTGAAAGAAGACTCTTAAATTAGGCAGGCTAGTTTTAAAGTTGGGCTCCAGCCTGCAGGAGCTCTGTGATCTTCCTTGATCTACTTAATCTAAGACTTAGTTATCTCATTGGTAAAAATGGGGTTAATAGTACTTTGTGGGCTAACTCTGAACATGAAATCAGATAGTACTAATAAACACCCCTTAACTGTCATATATTATTATTAACTCTTAGTAAATGAAACACAGACCTATATAGAGAGCACTCTCATTATTATTACTGAGCAGGTAGGAGAGTCACTAGGTGCACTCTTAAGCAGTAATTATAGTTGGTCTCTTTTCTCTGTGTATCTATTATCTAATATGTTCTGAGACGATGTTGCTGATAGGGCAGCTATTCAGGCATCCGGTTATGGTAGAGATGACTCATGCTTGGCCTGTTCTACTTTTCCACTCTACTGGATACAGCATGAATTTTCTCAAATTGAATTGTCCTTTTCGTTTCCAACTACACACCAGGTTGCTGTCTAGAGGCAATATTTCTTAATAGAAAAATATCCACCTATCCCTTGTTCTGATGAAAAAAGCTCCTTAAAATTCTGTAGCTCTCTTCATCTGGCATGTCTAACAAATTGTATGTGTTTTCTAATTGCAAAGCATATATAATGCTGTTTTTATTATGAGCACACTTCAAAAAGTTAATGGAAAAATGGTTAAAAGGTAAGTTCACTGCAGCATAAATTTTTTTGAAATCCATTTGTAGAGTTTTCTTTTTTAATTTTTTTAATTTAAAATTGTAACAATTTAAAAAGTATTTGCCACATTCACCTCAAATATAGACATATACCTACAAATATATACTACTTTTTCCTGAAAGCATGGGATTATGCCAATGAGCATAATTGGAGAAGGGTATACTGCCATTTACATCACATGATTTAATAAAGCAATATTTATTTATAACTATAAGCCAAATGATATAACGTTTTCATAACATTCATCTCCATGAACCTTTTGAAGACCTCTCATATTACTATAGATCTGAAAATATATTTATGTTATACCCATGGCACTAATGTGGCTTATTTTGCAAATGAACACAGATTAAGTGAAATCTTGTCCGTGACTGAGTGGTGATTTTATAGTAACTCAAATAAAATGTTTTTATTGGATTATATATAGCAGTGACCAGATATGTAGGTAAATCATGTGCAGTTTTACTTACATATTTCTTACACTAGTAGATTAGATTTTTTTAAAAAAAGGAAAATATACTGTGCTTAGGAAGGAACACTTTTTATTTTTTAATTTTTTTGTGCCAATTTTAAGTACAGGTTTATTTAATACTTTGCATTTTCCACTTAGATACAATGCTTATAAAGTGTAATGTTATTTCCTTTCTCTGTGCATATGTTCCATATTTGAGTATTAACAATGCCAAGTGAGTAATCCTGTGGGTGGAGCCAAAATGGTGGAATAGAGAGGGTGTGCTCTGATAGTCCGGGAAAAGATAGTTCAATAAAAGTGGAGTTACTGTAGTCTCAGGAAAAGGCTCAGGAAAAAATTGCAGGGAAACTCTTCCGGATCTAGTGGATGTGACACGGAGGACATTTGGGGAGAACAAGGACGCCCACGGTGTGGAACACCAGCCACAGAGTCTGTGCACCAGCACTGGAAGGGGAGGTGAGACAAAAACCTCAGTAACCCAAGACATTGGCAGGGAAAGACAGAAAGAGCCTAGAGAGAACGAGGCTTGAAGTCCCTCTGGGGAAAGTTCACCAGGCTGACTGGAGGAGAGAAGAAAAAAAAATGAATAAATAAGGGGAACCGGGACAGACACTAGCCTCTCTCTCCACGCGCCTTACAAAGCAGAACAAGACAAAGAGCAGACAACATTTGGACATACGTAGAGCAGCACCCGCCATTAGCCAAGCAGAAAAACCTGACTCTGATGGAGAGAAATAACAGGAGGTTAGGACCTAGTGAAAGTGTGGAGTTAACGAACTGAGACTGAAAATCTGAGGGTGGGCGAGAGAATTCACTGAGTACACAAACTCCGTAACCTTGGCAACCAGGTTAGAGACTGTGGAGAAATTTGAGACCACACTGAGGATGCATAAACCCTTTGTGTGGTCCCTGGGGTAGAGCAGATGAATACCCACAGGGGCCAGATTTCATACATCAACCACCCTCAATTCCATTCAGCTGTGCGGAATTACTTCCCTTCTGAGTCAAAAAAAAAAAAAAAAAAAAAAGAGAGAGAGAGAGAGAGAGAGATCGAGCCAGAGAGAGAACAACCTGGGTGAGCCACCTTTGGCACACCCTTAACCCTGAAGAACCAAACAGATCTCTCTGGCCACACCCATCACAGCCTCTAAGGATCCATCAAAAGCAGACAGTCCACTTAATCTAGAGTCATAATATAATGAGAAAAAGCACCACAGCAAAGAAATCAAAGAATATCTCCAAAATGCCAAACAACAAACCTAGAAACCGAGGTAACAAGAACAAGGAAGACACTATTATGCCCCCAAAAGAAAAAGACACCCCAAGTCAAGATTATGAAGATGATGAGATCGAAGAAATGCAAGAAGCAGATCTCAAAAAATTGATAAGAACATTAAGAAGTTCTCAAAAACAAATTCTTGAACTACAGAAATCCTTAATGGACAAGATAGAAAATCTCTCTCGTGAAAATGAAATATTAAGGAGGAATCAAAATGAAATGAAGCAACTAGTAGAACATGAAACTCTGATAGTGATGAGAAATCATAATGAAATGAAGAATTCAATAGATCAAATGACAAACACATTAGAGAGCCTTAAAAACAGAATGGGCGAAGCAGAAGAGAGAATAACAGACTTAGATGACAGAGAACAGGAAAGTATACAGGTAAACCAAAGAAAAGAAGAGGAAATTAGAAATCTAAAACATATTGTTGGGAATCTACAGGATACTACCAAGAAACCCAACATTCGGGTTCTAGGAGTTCCTGAAGGCATGGAGAGGGAGAAAGGATTAGAAGGCCTTTTTAGTGAGATACTAGCAGAAAATTTCCGAGGTTTGGAGAAGGACAGAGACATCCTAGTACAGGAAGCTCATAGAACCCCTAATAAACATGACCAAAAGAGACGACACGTTGTAATTAAACTCACCACAGTGAAAAATAATGAAAAGATCTTAAAATGTGCAAAAGAGGCCGGCACCGTGGATTAACAGGCTAATCCTCTGCCTTGTGGCGCCGGCACACCGGGTTCTAGTCCCGGTTGGTGCACCAGATTCTATCCCAGTTGCCCCTTTTCCAGGCCAGCTCTCTGCTATGGCCAGGGAAGGCAGTGGAGGATGGCCCAAGTCCTTGGGCCCTGAACCCGCATGGGAGACCAGGAGAAGCACCTGGCTCCTGGCTTCAGATCAGCGCAATGCGCCGGCCGCAGTGGCCATTGGAGGGTGAACCAACGGCAAAAAGGAAGACCTTTCTCTCTCTCTCTCTCTCTCTCTCTCTCTCTCTCTCTCACTATCCACTCTACCTGTCAAAAAATGTGCAAGAGAGAAAAATCAGAGTGCTATCAGAGGATCTCCAATTAGACTCACAGCAGAATTCTCATCAGAAACCCTACAAGCCAGAAGGGAATGGCGAGATATATCCCAGGTACTAAGAGAGAAAAATTGCCAGCCCAGAATATTATATCCTGCAAAGATCTCATTTGTGAATGAAGGTGAAATAGAGACCTTTCAGAGCAAACAGAAATTGAAAGAATTTGTCGCTACTCGTCCAGCCCTGTAAAAAATGCTTAATGATGTGTTACACACAGAAACACAGTCATCAATATGAAAGAAGATAAAGGAAGAAAATCTACTAGTAAAAGATCATAGGAAGCTCAAAGCATATACTAGAAAATATCTTTGGGAAAATGGCAGGGCAAAGTCACTACTTATCAATAATCACATTGAACGTTAATGGACTTAACTCTCCAGTTAAAAGGCACAGACTGGCTGAATGGATTAAGGAACAAAACCCATCTATTTGCTGCCTACAAGAAACACATCTTTCCAACAAAGATGCGTGCAGACTGAAAGGGAAAGGTTGGAAAAAGATATTCCATGCCAACAGAAACAAAAAAAATAAAGCAGGTGTAGCCATATTAATATTAGACAAAATAAACTTTAACACAAAAACTGTTGAGAGAGACAAAGAGGGACACTATATAATGATTAAGGGTTCAATTCAACAGGAAGATGTAGCTATTATAAATGTATATGCACCTAATTACAGAGTACCAGTTTATTTAAAAGATATGTTAAGGGACTTAAAGGGAGACTTAGACTCCAATACAATAGGACTGGGGAACTTCAATACTCCACTCTCAGACATAGACAGATCATCTGGACAGAAGATGAACAAGGAAACAGCAGATTTAATTGACACTGTTGCCCAAAAGGATCTAACAGATATCTACAGAACTTTCAATCCTACATCGAAAGATTTTACATTCTTCTCAGCAGTGCATGGAACCTTATGTAGGATTGACCATAGGCCATAAAGCAAGTCGCAGCAAATTTAAAAGAATTAGAATTATACCATGCAGCTTCTCAGACCACAGCAGAATGAAGGTGGAAATTAGCAATTTAGGAATCCATAAGAGTATGCAAACACATGGAGACTGAACAACATGCTGCTGAATGAACACTGGGTCATAGAAGAAATCAAAAGAGAAAGAAAAAACTTTCTGGAAATAAATGAGGATAACAACACAACATATGAAAACGTAGGGGATATGGCAAAAGCAGTCTTGAGAGGAAAGTTTATAGCAACAGGTGCCTACATGAAGAAATTGGAAAGGCACCAAACAAATGAGCTTTCAATGCATCTCAAGGATCTAGAGAAACTGCAGCAAATGAGACCCAAACCTAGTAGGAGAAGAGAAATAATTAAAATCAGAGAAGAAATCAATAGGAATGAATAAAGAAAAATTACAAAAAGTCAGCTAAGCGAAGATCTCGTTTTT
>NW_026909521.1:0-37757 GCF_033115175.1 Lepus europaeus
AACCCCCGTTCCCTGTGGCTGCAGCCAGCCAGGGGGCTCCAGGGTCGGGCGCGCCCGCGGGCCTGGGGGGCTTCTTGCCTGTGTGCAGGGCTTCTACGCACAAGGTGGCACCTCATCCCGGCCCAAGGGTGGTGGCAAGAACCCAGGAGGCGCTCGTTAACTCAGCAGGGCCCGCCACTGGGGACAGGGGTCTGGCAGGCTCCGGGGGCAAATGGACTACGGAAGCCGAGAGGGGCCCGTCCGCGCCAAAACCCAAAACGCGCTGTGGCCTCCAGGGACACAGGGGACACAAGTGGCTGTGTGGCTTGAAGTGCCCGACCAGAGGGAGGGAGGTTGTCTGGCTGCTGAGGCGCAGCCGGTGTCAGCCCTTCGGGGAACTGCCCGTGGAGGCTTCGGGAATGGGGGCTGCCAACTCTGAACCCCCGTTCCCTGTGGCTGCAGCCAGCCAGGGGGCTCCAGAGTCGGGCGCGCCCGCGGGCCTGGGGGGCTTCTTGCCTGTGTGCAGGGCTTCTACGCACAAGGTGGCACCTCATCCCGGCCCAAGGGTGGTGGCAGGAACCCAGGAGGCGCTCGGAGACTCAGCAGGGCCCGCCCCTGGGGCCAGGGGTCTGGCAGGCTCCGGGGGCAAATGGACTACGGAAGCCGAGAGGGGCCCGTCCGCGCCAAAACCCAAAACGCGCTGCGGCCTCCAGGGACACAGGGGACACAAGTGGCTGTGTGGCTTGCAGTGCCCGACCAGAGGGAGGGAGGTTGTCTGGCTGCTGAGGCGCAGCCGGTGTCAGCCCTTCGGGGAACTGCCCGTGGATGCTTCGGGAATGGGGGCTGCCAACTCAGAACCCCCGTTCCCTGTGGCTGCAGCCAGCCAGGGGGCTCCAGAGTCGGGCGCGCCCGCGGGCCTGGGGGGCTTCTTGCCTGTGTGCAGGGCTTCTACGCACAAGGTGGCACCTCATCCCGGCCCAAGGGTGGTGGCAGGAACCCAGGAGGCGCTCGGGGACTCAGCAGGGCCCGCCCCTGGGGCCAGGGGTCTGGCAGGCTCCGGGGGCAAATGGACTATGGAAACCGAGAGGGGCCCGTCCGCGCCAAAACCCAAAACGCACTGCGGCCTCTAGGGACACAGGGGACACAAGTGGCTGTGTGGCTTGCAGTGCCCGACCAGAGGGAGGGAGGTTGTCTGGCTGCTGAGGCGCAGCCGGTGTCAGCCCTTCGGGGAACTGCCCGTGGAGGCTTCGGGAATGGGGGCTGCCAACTCAGATACCCCGTTCCCTGTGGCTGCAGCCAGCCAGGGGGCTCCAGGGTCGGGTGCGCCCGTGGGCCTGGGGGGCTTCTTGCCTGTGTGCACGGCTTCTACGCACAAGGTGGCACCTCATCCCGGCCCAAGGGTGGTGGCAGGAACTCAGGAGGCGCTCGGGGACTCAGCAGGGCCCGCCCCTGGGGCCAGGGGTCTGGCAGGCTCCGGGGGCAAATGGACTACGGAAGCCGAGAGGGGCCCGTCCTCGCCAAAACACAAAACGCGCTGCGGCCTCCAGGGACACAGCGGACACAAGTGGCTGTGTGGCTTGCAGTGCCCGACCAGAGAGAGGGAGGTTGTCTGGCTGCTGAGGCGCAGCCGGTGTCAGCCCTTCGGGGAACTGCCCATGGAGGCTTGGTGAATGGGGGCTGCCATCTCTGAACCCCCGTTCCCTGTGGCTGCAGCCAGCCAGGGGGCTCCAGGGTCGGGCGTGCCCGCGGGCCTGGGGGGCTTCTTGCCTGTGTGCAGGGCTTCTACGCACAAGGTGGCACCTCATCCCGGCCCACGGGTGGTGGCAGGAACTCAGGAGGCGCTCGGGGACTCAGCAGGGCCCGCCCCTGGGGCCAGGGGTCTGGCAGGCTCGGGGGGCAAATGGACTACGGAAGCCGAGAGGGGCCCGTCCGCGCCAAAACCCAAAACGCGCTGCGGCCTCCAGGGACACAGGGGACACAAGTGGCTGTGTGGCTTGCAGTGCCCGACCAGAGGGAGGGAGGTTGTCTGGCTGCTGAGGCGCAGCCGGTGTCAGCCCTTCGGGGAACTGCCCGTGGATGCTTCGGGAATGGGGGCTGCCAACTCAGAACCCCCGTTCCCTGTGGCTGCAGCCAGCCAGGGGGCTCCAGGGTCGGGCCTGGGGGGCTTCTTGCCTGTGTGCAGGGCTTCTACGCACAAGGTGGCACCTCATCCGGCCCAAGGGTGGTGGCAGGAACCCAGGAGGCGCTCGGGGACTCAGCAGGGCCCGCCCCTGGGGCCAGGGGTCTGGCAGGCTCCGGGGCAAATGGACTACGGAAGCCGAGAGGGGCCCGTCCGCGCCAAAACCCAAAACGCGCTGCGGCCTCCAGGGACACAGGGGACACAAGTGGCTGTGTGGCTTGCAGTGCCCGACCAGAGGGAGGGAGGTTGTCTGGCTGCTGAGGCGCAGCCGGTGTCAGCCCTTCGGGGAACTGCCCGTGGATGCTTCGGGAATGGGGGCTGCCAACTCAGAACCCCCGTTCCCTGTGGCTGCAGCCAGCCAGGGGGCTCCAGGGTCGGGCGCGCCTGCGGGCCTGGGGGCTTCTTGCCTGTGTGCAGGGCTTCTACGCACAAGGTGGCACCTCATACCGGCCCAAGGGTGGTGGCAGGAACCCAGGAGGCGCTCGGGGACTCAGCAGGGCCCGCCCCTGGGGCCAGGGGTCTGGCAGGCTCCGGGGGCAAATGGACTATGGAAACCGAGAGGGGCCCGTCCGCGCCAAAACACAAAACGCGCTGCGGCCTCCAGGGACACAGGGGACACAAGTGGCTGTGTGGCTTGCAGTGCCCGACCAGAGGGAGGGAGGTTGTCTGGCTGCTGAGGCGCAGCCGGTGTCAGCCCTTCGGGGAACTGCCCGTGGATGCTTCGGGAATGGGGGCTGCCAACTCAGAACCCCCGTTCCCTGTGGCTGCAGCCAGCCAGGGGGCTCCAGGGTCGGGCCTGGGGGGCTTCTTGCCTGTGTGCAGGGCTTCTACGCACAAGGTGGCACCTCATCCGGCCCAAGGGTGGTGGCAGGAACCCAGGAGGCGCTCGGGGACTCAGCAGGGCCCGCCCCTGGGGCCAGGGGTCTGGCAGGCTCCGGGGCAAATGGACTACGGAAGCCGAGAGGGGCCCGTCCGCGCCAAAACCCAAAACGCGCTGCGGCCTCCAGGGACACAGGGGACACAAGTGGCTGTGTGGCTTGCAGTGCCCGACCAGAGGGAGGGAGGTTGTCTGGCTGCTGAGGCGCAGCCGGTGTCAGGCCTTCGGGGAACTGCCCGTGGATGATTCGGGAATGGGGGCTGCCAACTCAGAACCCCCGTTCCCTGTGGCTGCAGCCAGCCAGGGGGCTCCAGGGTCGGGCGTGCCCGCGGGCCTGGGGGGCTTCTTGCCTGTGTGCAGGGCTTCTACGCACAAGGTGGCACCTCATTCCGGCGCAAGGGTGGTGGCAGGAACTCAGGAGGCGCTCGGGGACTCAGCAGGGCCCGCCCCTGGGGCCAGGGGTCTGGCAGGCTCCGGGGCAAATGGACTACGGAAGCCGAGAGGGGCCCGTCCGCGCCAAAACCCAAAACGCGCTGCGGCCTCCAGGGACACAGGGGACACAAGTGGCTGTGTGGCTTGCAGTGCCCGACCAGAGGGAGGGAGGTTGTCTGGCTGCTGAGGCGCAGCCGGTGTCAGCCCTTCGGGGAACTGCCCGTGGAGGCTTCGGGAATGGGGGCTGCCAACTCAGAACCCCCGTTCCCTGTGGCTGCAGCCAGCCAGGGGGCTCCAGGGTCGGGCGCGCCCGCGGGCCTGGGGGCTTCTTGCCTGTGTGCAGGGCTTCTACGCACAAGGTGGCACCTCATCCCGGCCCAAGGGTGGTGGCAGGAACTCAGGAGGCGCTTGGGGACTCAGCAGGGCCCGCCCCTGGGGCCAGGGGTCTGGCAGGCTCCGGGGGCAAATGGACTACGGAAACCGAGAGGGGCCCGTCCGCGCCAAAACCCAAAACGCGCTGCTGCCTCCAGGGACACAGGGGACACAAGTGGCTGTGTGGCTTGCAGTGCCCGACCAGAGGGAGGGAGGTTGTCTGGCTGCTGAAGTGCAGCCGGTGTCAGCCCTTCGGGGAACTGCCCGTGGATGCTTCGTGAATGGGGGCTGCCAACACAGAAACCCCGTTCCCTGTGGCTGCAGCCAGCCAGGGGGCTCCAGGGTCGGTTGCGCCCGCGGGCCTGGGGGGCTTCTTGCCTGTGTGCAGTGCTTCTACGCACAAGGTGGCACCTCATCCCGGCCCAAGGGTGGTGGCAGGAACTCAGGAGGCGCTTGGGGACTCAGCAGGGCCCGCCCCTGGGGCCAGGGGTCTGGCAGGCTCCGGGGGCAAATGGACTACGGAAGCCGAGAGGGGCCCGTCCGCGCCAAAACCCAAAACGCGCTGCGGCCTCCAGGGACACAGGGGACACGAGTGGCTGTGTGGCTTGCAGTGCCCGACCAGAGGGAGGGAGGTTGTCTGGCTGCTGAGGCGCAGCCGGTGTCAGCCCTTCGGGGAACTGCCCGTGGATGCTTCGGGAATGGGGGCTGCCAACTCAGAACCCCCGTTCCCTGTGGCTGCAGCCAGCCAGGGGGCTCCAGGGTCGGGCGCGCCCGCGGGCCTGGGGGGCTTCTTGCCTGTGTGCAGGGCTTCTACGCACAAGGTGGCACCTCATCCGGCCCAAGGGTGGTGGCAGGAACCCAGGAGGCGCTCGGGGACTCAGCAGGGCCCGCCCCTGGGGCCAGGGGTCTGGCAGGCTCCGGGGCAAATGGACTACGGAAGCCGAGAGGGGCCCGTCCGCGCCAAAACACAAAACGCGCTGCGGCCTCCAGGGACACAGGGGACACAAGTGGCTGTGTGGCTTGCAGTGCCCGACCAGAGGGAGGGAGGTTGTCTGGCTGCTGAGGCGCAGCCGGTGTCAGGCCTTCGGGGAACTGCCCGTGGATGATTCGGGAATGGGGGCTGCCAACTCAGAACCCCCGTTCCCTGTGGCTGCAGCCAGCCAGGGGGCTCCAGGGTCGGGCGTGCCCGCGGGCCTGGGGGGCTTCTTGCCTGTGTGCAGGGCTTCTACGCACAAGGTGGCACCTCATTCCGGCGCAAGGGTGGTGGCAGGAACTCAGGAGGCGCTCGGGGACTCAGCAGGGCCCGCCCCTGGGGCCAGGGGTCTGGCAGGCTCCGGGGCAAATGGACTACGGAAGCCGAGAGGGGCCCGTCCGCGCCAAAACCCAAAATGCGCTGCGGCCTCCAGGGACACAGGGGACACAAGTGGCTGTGTGGCTTGCAGTGCCCGACCAGAGGGAGGGAGGTTGTCTGGCTGCTGAGGCGCAGCCGGTGTCAGCCCTTCGGGGAACTGCCCGTGGAGGCTTCGGGAATGGGGGCTGCCAACTCAGAACCCCCGTTCCCTGTGGCTGCAGCCAGCCAGGGGGCTCCAGGGTCGGGCGCGCCCGCGGGCCTGGGGGGCTTCTTGCCTGTGTGCAGGGCTTCTACGCACAAGGTGGCACCTCATCCCGGCCCAAGGGTGGTGGCAGGAACTCAGGAGGCGCTTGGGGACTCAGCAGGGCCCGCCCCTGGGGCCAGGGGTCTGGCAGGCTCCGGGGGCAAATGGACTACGGAAACCGAGAGGGGCCCGTCCGCGCCAAAACCCAAAACGCGCTGCTGCCTCCAGGGACACAGGGGACACAAGTGGCTGTGTGGCTTGCAGTGCCCGACCAGAGGGAGGGAGGTTGTCTGGCTGCTGAAGTGCAGCCGGTGTCAGCCCTTCGGGGAACTGCCCGTGGATGCTTCGTGAATGGGGGCTGCCAACACAGAAACCCCGTTCCCTGTGGCTGCAGCCAGCCAGGGGGCTCCAGGGTCGGTTGCGCCCGCGGGCCTGGGGGGCTTCTTGCCTGTGTGCAGTGCTTCTACGCACAAGGTGGCACCTCATCCCGGCCCAAGGGTGGTGGCAGGAACTCAGGAGGCGCTTGGGGACTCAGCAGGGCCCGCCCCTGGGGCCAGGGGTCTGGCAGGCTCCGGGGGCAAATGGACTACGGAAGCCGAGAGGGGCCCGTCCGCGCCAAAACCCAAAACGCGCTGCGGCCTCCAGGGACACAGGGGACACGAGTGGCTGTGTGGCTTGCAGTGCCCGACCAGAGGGAGGGAGGTTGTCTGGCTGCTGAGGCGCAGCCGGTGTCAGCCCTTCGGGGAACTGCCCGTGGATGCTTCGGGAATGGGGGCTGCCAACTCAGAACCCCCGTTCCCTGTGGCTGCAGCCAGCCAGGGGGCTCCAGGGTCGGGCGCGCCCGCGGGCCTGGGGGGCTTCTTGCCTGTGTGCAGTGCTTCTACGCACAAGGTGGCACCTCATCCCGGCCCAAGGGTGGTGGCAGGAACCCAGGAGGCGCTCGGGGACTCAGCAGGGCCCGCCCCTGGTGCCAGGGGTCTGGCAGGCTCCGGGGGCAAATGGAATACGGAAGCCGAGAGGGGCCCGTCCGCGCCGAAACCCAAAACGCGCTGCGGCCTCCAGGGACACAGGGGACACAAGTGGCTGTGTGGCTTGCAGTGCCCGACCAGAGGGAGGGAGGTTGTCTGGCTGCTGAGGCGCAGCCGGTGTCAGCCCTTCGGGGAACTGCCCGTGGATGCTTCTGAATGGGGGCTGCCAACTCAGAACCCCCGTTCCCTGTGGCTGCAGTCAGCCAGGAGGCTCCAGGGTCGGGCCTGGGGGGCTTCTTGCCTGTGTGCAGGGCTTCTACGCACAAGGTGGCACCTCATCCCGGCCCAAGGGTGGTGGCAGGAACCCAGGAGGCGCTGGGGAACTCAGCAGGGCCCGCCCCTGGGGCCAGGGGTCTGGCAGGCTCCGGGGCAAATGGACTACGGAAGCCGAGAGGGGCCCGTCCGCGCCAAAACCGAAAACGCACTGCGGCATCCAGGGACACAGGGGACACGAGTGGCTGTGTGGCTTGCAGTGCCCGACCAGAGGGAGGGAGGTTGTCTGGCTGCTGAGGCGCAGCCGGTGTCAGCCCTTCGGGGAACTGCCCGTGGATGCTTCGGGAATGGGGGCTGCCAACTCAGAACCCCCGTTCCCTGTGGCTGCAGCCAACCAGGGGGCTCCAGGGTCGGGCGAGCCCATGGGCCTGGGGGGCTTCTTGCCTGTGTGCAGGGCTTCTACGCACAAGGTGGCACCTCATCCCGGCCCAAGGGTGGTGGCAGGAACCCAGGAGGCGCTCGGGGACTCAGGAGGGCCCGCCCCTAGGGCCAGGGGTCTGGCAGGCTCCAGGGCAAATGGACTACGGAAGCCGAGAGGGGCCCGTCTGCGCCAAAACCCAAAACGCGCTGCGGTCTGCAGGGACACAGGGGACACAAGTGGCTGTGTGGCTTGCAGTGCCCGACCAGAGGGAGGGAGGTTGTCTGGCTGCTGAAGTGCAGCCGGTGTCAGCCCTTCGGGGAACTGCCCGTGGATGCTTCGGGAATGGGGGCTGCCAACTCAGAAACCCCGTTCCCTGTGGCTGCAGCCACCCAGGGGGCTCCAGGGTCGGTTGCGCCCGCGGGCCTGGGGGGCTTCTTGCCTGTGTGCAGGGCTTCTACGCACAAGGTGGCACCTCATCCCGGCCCAAGGGTGGTGGCAGGAACTCAGGAGGCGCTCGGGGACTCAGCAGGGCCCGCCCCTGGGGCCAGGGGTCTGGCAGGCTCCGGGGGCAAATGGACTACGGAAGCCGAGAGGGGCCCGTCCTCGCCAAAACACAAAACGCGCTGCGGCCTCGAGGGACACAGGGGACACAAGTGGCTGTGTGGCTTGCAGTGCCCGACCAGAGGGAGGGAGGTTGTCTGGCTGCTGAGGCGCAGCCGGTGTCAGCCCTTCGGGGAACTGCCCATGGAGGCTTGGTGAATGGGGGCTGCCATCTCTGAACCCCCGTTCCCTGTGGCTGCAGCCAGCCAGGGGGCTCCAGGGTCGGGCGCGCCCGCGGGCCTGGAGGGCTTCTTGCCTGTGTGCAGGGCTTCTACGCACAAGGTGGCACCTCATCCCGGCCCAAGGGTGGTGGCAGGAACCCAGGAGGCGCTCGGGAACTCAGCAGGGCCCGCCCCTGGGGACAGGGGTCTGGCAGGCTCCGGGGGCAAATGGACTACGGAAGCCGAGAGGGGCCCGTCCGCGCCAAAACCCAAAACGCGCTGCGGCCTCCAGGGACACAGGGGACACGAGTGGCTGTGTGGCTTGCAGTGCCCGACCAGAGGGAGGGAGGTTGTCTGGCTGCTGAGGCGCAGCCGGTGTCAGCCCTTCGGGGAACTGCCCGTGGATGCTTCGGGAATGGGGGCTGCCAACTCAGAACCCCCGTTCCCTGTGGGTGCAGCCAGCCAGGGGGCTCCAGGGTCGGGCGCGCCCGCGGGCCTGGGGGGCTTCTTGCCTGTGTGCAGTGCTTCTACGCACAAGGTGGCACCTCATCCCGGCCCAAGGGTGGTGGCAGGAACCCAGGAGGCGCTCGGGGACTCAGCAGGGCCCGCCCCTGGGGCCAGGGGTCTGGCAGGCTCCGGGGGCAAATGGACTACGGAAGCCGAGAGGGGCCCGTCCGCGCCGAAACCCAAAACGCGCTGCGGCCTCCAGGGACACAGGGGACACAAGTGGCTGTGTGGCTTGCAGTGCCCGACCAGAGGGAGGGAGGTTGTCTGGCTGCTGAGGCGCAGCCGGTGTCAGCCCTTCGGGGAACTGCCCGTGGATGCTTCTGAATGGGGGCTGCCAACTCAGAACCCCCGTTCCCTGTGGCTGCAGTCAGCCAGGGGGCTCCAGGAACGGGCCTGGGGGGCTTCTTGCCTGTGTGCAGGGCTTCTACGCACAAGGTGGCACCTCATCCCGGCCCAAGGGTGGTGGCAGGAACCCAGGAGGCGCTGGGGAACTCAGCAGGGCCCGCCCCTGGGGCCAGGGGTCTGGCAGGCTCCGGGGCAAATGGACTACGGAAGCCGAGAGGGGCCCGTCCGCGCCAAAACCGAAAACGCGCTGCGGCCTCCAGGGACACAGGGGACACAAGTGGCTGTGTGGCTTGCAGTGCCCGACCAGAGGGAGGGAGGTTGTCTGGCTGCTGAGGCGCAGCCGGTGTCAGCCCTTCGGGGAACTGCCCGTGGATGCTTCGGGAATGGGGGCTGCCAACTCAGAACCCCCGTTCCCTATGGCTGCAGCCAGCCAGGGGGCTCCAGGGTCGGGTGCGCCCGCGGGCCTGGGGGGCTTCTTGCCTGTGTGTAGGGCTTCTACGCACAAGGTGGCACCTCATCCCGGCCCAAGGGTGGTGGCAGGAACCCAGCAGGTGCTCGGGGACTCAGCAGGGCAAGCCCCTGGGGCCAGGGGTCTGGCAGGCTCCGGGGGTAAATGGACTACGGAAGCCGAGAGGGGCCCGTCCGCGCCAAAACCCAAAACGCGCTGCGGCCTCCAGGGACACAGGGGACACAAGTGGCTGTGTGGCTTGCAGTGCCCGACCAGAGGGAGGGAGTTTGGCTGCTGAGGCGCAGCCGGTGTCAGCCCTTCGGGGAACTGCCCGTGGAGGCTTCGGGAATGGGGGCTGCCAACTCAGAACCCCCGTTCCCTGTGGCTGCAGCCAGCCAGGGGGCTCCAGGGTTGGGCGCGCCCGCGGGCCTGGGGGGCTTCTTGCCTGTGTGCAGGGCTTCTACGCACAAGGTGGCACCTCATCCCGGCCCAAGGGTGGTGGCAGGAACCCAGGAGGCGCTCGGGGACTCAGCAGGGCCCGCCCCTGGGGCCAGGGGTCTGGCAGGCTCCGGGGCAAATGGACTACGGAAGCCGAGAGGGGCCCGTCCGTGCCAAAACCCAAAACGCACTGCGGCCTCCAGGGACACAGGGGACACAAGTGGCTGTGTGGCTTACAGTGCCCGACCAGAGGGAGGGAGGTTGTCTGGCTGCTGAGGCACAGCCGGTGTCAGCCCTTCGGGGAACTGCCCGTGGATGCTTCGGGAATGGGGGCTGCCAACTCAGAACCCCCGTTCCCTGTGGCTGCAGCCAGCCAGGGGGCTCCAGGGTCGGGCGCGCCCGTGGGCCTGGGGGGCTTCTTGCCTGTGTGCAGGGCTTCTACGCACAAGGTGGCACCTCATCCCGGCCCAAGGGTGGTGGCAGGAACTCAGGAGGCGCTCGGGGACTCAGCAGGGCCCGCCCCTGGGGCCAGGGGTCTGGCAGGCTCCGGGGCAAATGGACTACGGAATCCGAGAGGGGCCCGTCCGCGCCAAAACATAAAACGCGCTGCGGCCTCCAGGGACACAGGGGACACAAGTGGCTGTGTGGCTTGCAGTGCCCGACCAGAGGGAGGGAGGTTGTCTGGCTGCTGAGGCGCAGCCGGTGTCAGCCCTTCGGGGAACTGCCCGTGGATGCTTCGGGAATGGGGGCTGCCAACTCAGAACCCCCGTTCCCTGTGGCTGCAGCCAGCCAGGGGGCTCCAGGGTCGGGCGCGCCCGCGGGCCTGGGGGGCTTCTTGCCTGTGTGCAGGGCTTCTACGCACAAGGTGGCACCTCATTCCGGCCCAAGGGTGGTGGCAGGAACTCAGGAGGCGCTCGGGGACTCAGCAGGGCCCGCCCCTGGGGCCAGGGGTCTGGCAGGCTCCGGGGGCAAATGGACTACGGAAGCCGAGAGGGGCCCGTCCTCGCCAAAACACAAAACGCGCTGCGGCCTCCAGGGACACAGGGGACACAAGTGGCTGTGTGGCTTGCAGTGCCCGACCAGAGGGAGGGAGGTTGTCTGGCTGCTGAGGCGCAGCCGGTGTCAGCCCTTCGGGGAACTGCCCGTGGAGGCTTCGTGAATGGGGGCTGCCAACTCTGAACCCCCGTTCCCTGTGGCTGCAGCCAGCCAGGGGGCTCCAGGGTCGGGCGCGCCCGCGGGCCTGGGGGGCTTCTTGCCTGTGTGCAGGGCTTCTACGCACAAGGTGGCATCTCATCCCGGCCCAAGGGTGGTGGCAGGAACTCAGGAGGCGCTCGGGGACTCAGCAGGGCCCGCCCCTGGGGCCAGGGGTCTGGCAGGCTCCGGGGCAAATTGACTACAGAAGCCGAGAGGGGCCTGTCCGCGCCAAAACCCAAAACGCGCTGCGGCCTCCAGGGACACAGGGGACACAAGTGGCTGTGTGGCTTGCAGTGCCCGACCAGAGGGAGGGAGGTTGTCTGGCTGCTGAGGCGCAGCCGGTGTCAGCCCTTCGGGGAACTGCCCGTGGATGCTTCGGGAATGGGGGCTGCCAACTCAGAACCCCCGTTCCCTGTGGCTGCAGCCAGCCAGGGGGCTCCAGGGTCGGGCGCGCCCGCGGGCCTGGGGGTCTTCTTGCCTGTGTGCAGGGCTTCTACGCACAAGGTGGCACCTCATCCCGGCCCAAGGGTGGTGGCAGGAACCCAGGAGGCGCTCGGGGACTCAGCAGGGCCCGCCCCTGGGGCCAGGGGTCTGGCAGGCTCCGGGGGCAAATGGACTACGGAAACCGAGAAGGGCCCGTCCGCGCCAAAACCCAAAACGCGCTGCGGCCTCCAGGGACACAGGGGACACAAGTGGCTGTGTGGCTTGCAGTGCCCGACCAGAGGGAGGGAGGTTGTCTGGCTGCTGAGGCGCAGCCGGTGTCAGCCCTTCGGGGAACTGCCCGTGGATGCTTCGGGAATGGGGGCTGCCAACTCAGAAACCCCGTTCCCTGTGGCTGCAGCCAGCCAGGGGGCTCCAGGGTCGGTTGCGCCCGCGGGCCTGGGGGGCTTCTTGCCTGTGTGCAGGGCTTCTACGCACAAGGTGGCACCTCATCCCGGCCCAAGGGTGGTGGCAGGAACTCAGGAGGCGCTCGGGGACTCAGCAGGGCCCGCCCCTGGGGCCAGGGGTCTGGCAGGCTCCGGGGGCAAATGGACTACGGAAGCCGAGAGGGGCCCGTCCTCGCCAAAACACAAAACGCGCTGCGGCCTCGAGGGACACAGGGGACACAAGTGGCTGTGTGGCTTGCAGTGCCCGACCAGAGGGAGGGAGGTTGTCTGGCTGCTGAGGCGCAGCCGGTGTCAGCCCTTCGGGGAACTGCCCATGGAGGCTTGGTGAATGGGGGCTGCCATCTCTGAACCCCCGTTCCCTGTGGCTGCAGCCAGCCAGGGGGCTCCAGGGTCGGGCGCGCCCGCGGGCCTGGAGGGCTTCTTGCCTGTGTGCAGGGCTTCTACGCACAAGGTGGCACCTCATCCCGGCCCAAGGGTGGTGGCAGGAACCCAGGAGGCGCTCGGGAACTCAGCAGGGCCCGCCCCTGGGGACAGGGGTCTGGCAGGCTCCGGGGGCAAATGGACTACGGAAGCCGAGAGGGGCCCGTCCGCGCCAAAACCCAAAACGCGCTGCGGCCTCCAGGGACACAGGGGACACGAGTGGCTGTGTGGCTTGCAGTGCCCGACCAGAGGGAGGGAGGTTGTCTGGCTGCTGAGGCGCAGCCGGTGTCAGCCCTTCGGGGAACTGCCCGTGGATGCTTCGGGAATGGGGGCTGCCAACTCAGAACCCCCGTTCCCTGTGGGTGCAGCCAGCCAGGGGGCTCCAGGGTCGGGCGCGCCCGCGGGCCTGGGGGGCTTCTTGCCTGTGTGCAGTGCTTCTACGCACAAGGTGGCACCTCATCCCGGCCCAAGGGTGGTGGCAGGAACCCAGGAGGCGCTCGGGGACTCAGCAGGGCCCGCCCCTGGGGCCAGGGGTCTGGCAGGCTCCGGGGGCAAATGGACTACGGAAGCCGAGAGGGGCCCGTCCGCGCCGAAACCCAAAACGCGCTGCGGCCTCCAGGGACACAGGGGACACAAGTGGCTGTGTGGCTTGCAGTGCCCGACCAGAGGGAGGGAGGTTGTCTGGCTGCTGAGGCGCAGCCGGTGTCAGCCCTTCGGGGAACTGCCCGTGGATGCTTCTGAATGGGGGCTGCCAACTCAGAACCCCCGTTCCCTGTGGCTGCAGTCAGCCAGGGGGCTCCAGGAACGGGCCTGGGGGGCTTCTTGCCTGTGTGCAGGGCTTCTACGCACAAGGTGGCACCTCATCCCGGCCCAAGGGTGGTGGCAGGAACCCAGGAGGCGCTGGGGAACTCAGCAGGGCCCGCCCCTGGGGCCAGGGGTCTGGCAGGCTCCGGGGCAAATGGACTACGGAAGCCGAGAGGGGCCCGTCCGCGCCAAAACCGAAAACGCGCTGCGGCCTCCAGGGACACAGGGGACACAAGTGGCTGTGTGGCTTGCAGTGCCCGACCAGAGGGAGGGAGGTTGTCTGGCTGCTGAGGCGCAGCCGGTGTCAGCCCTTCGGGGAACTGCCCGTGGATGCTTCGGGAATGGGGGCTGCCAACTCAGAACCCCCGTTCCCTGTGGCTGCAGCCAGCCAGGGGGCTCCAGGGTCGGGTGCGCCCGCGGGCCTGGGGGGCTTCTTGCCTGTGTGTAGGGCTTCTACGCACAAGGTGGCACCTCATCCCGGCCCAAGGGTGGTGGCAGGAACCCAGCAGGTGCTCGGGGACTCAGCAGGGCAAGCCCCTGGGGCCAGGGGTCTGGCAGGCTCCGGGGGTAAATGGACTACGGAAGCCGAGAGGGGCCCGTCGGCGCCAAAACCCAAAACGCGCTGCGGCCTCCAGGGACACAGGGGACACAAGTGGCTGTGTGGCTTGCAGTGCCCGACCAGAGGGAGGGAGTTTGGCTGCTGAGGCGCAGCCGGTGTCAGCCCTTCGGGGAACTGCCCGTGGAGGCTTCGGGAATGGGGGCTGCCAACTCAGAACCCCCATTCCCTGTGGCTGCAGCCAGCCAGGGGGCTCCAGGGTTGGGCGCGCCCGCGGGCCTGGGGGGCTTCTTGCCTGTGTGCAGGGCTTCTACGCACAAGGTGGCACCTCATCCCGGCCCAAGGGTGGTGGCAGGAACCCAGGAGGCGCTCGGGGACTCAGCAGGGCCCGCCCCTGGGGCCAGGGGTCTGGCAGGCTCCGGGGCAAATGGACTACGGAAGCCGAGAGGGGCCCGTCCGTGCCAAAACCCAAAACGCACTGCGGCCTCCAGGGACACAGGGGACACAAGTGGCTGTGTGGCTTACAGTGCCCGACCAGAGGGAGGGAGGTTGTCTGGCTGCTGAGGCACAGCCGGTGTCAGCCCTTCGGGGAACTGCCCGTGGATGCTTCGGGAATGGGGGCTGCCAACTCAGAACCCCCGTTCCCTGTGGCTGCAGCCAGCCAGGGGGCTCCAGGGTCGGGCGCGCCCGTGGGCCTGGGGGGCTTCTTGCCTGTGTGCAGGGCTTCTACGCACAAGGTGGCACCTCATCCCGGCCCAAGGGTGGTGGCAGGAACTCAGGAGGCGCTCGGGGACTCAGCAGGGCCCGCCCCTGGGGCCAGGGGTCTGGCAGGCTCCGGGGCAAATGGACTACGGAATCCGAGAGGGGCCCGTCCGCGCCAAAACATAAAACGCGCTGCGGCCTCCAGGGACACAGGGGACACAAGTGGCTGTGTGGCTTGCAGTGCCCGACCAGAGGGAGGGAGGTTGTCTGGCTGCTGAGGCGCAGCCGGTGTCAGCCCTTCGGGGAACTGCCCGTGGATGCTTCGGGAATGGGGGCTGCCAACTCAGAACCCCCGTTCCCTGTGGCTGCAGCCAGCCAGGGGGCTCCAGGGTCGGGCGCGCCCGCGGGCCTGGGGGGCTTCTTGCCTGTGTGCAGGGCTTCTACGCACAAGGTGGCACCTCATTCCGGCCCAAGGGTGGTGGCAGGAACTCAGGAGGCGCTCGGGGACTCAGCAGGGCCCGCCCCTGGGGCCAGGGGTCTGGCAGGCTCCGGGGGCAAATGGACTACGGAAGCCGAGAGGGGCCCGTCCTCGCCAAAACACAAAACGCGCTGCGGCCTCCAGGGACACAGGGGACACAAGTGGCTGTGTGGCTTGCAGTGCCCGACCAGAGGGAGGGAGGTTGTCTGGCTGCTGAGGCGCAGCCGGTGTCAGCCCTTCGGGGAACTGCCCGTGGAGGCTTCGTGAATGGGGGCTGCCAACTCTGAACCCCCGTTCCCTGTGGCTGCAGCCAGCCAGGGGGCTCCAGGGTCGGGCGCGCCCGCGGGCCTGGGGGGCTTCTTGCCTGTGTGCAGGGCTTCTACGCACAAGGTGGCATCTCATCCCGGCCCAAGGGTGGTGGCAGGAACTCAGGAGGCGCTCGGGGACTCAGCAGGGCCCGCCCCTGGGGCCAGGGGTCTGGCAGGCTCCGGGGCAAATGGACTACAGAAGCCGAGAGGGGCCTGTCCGCGCCAAAACCCAAAACGCGCTGCGGCCTCCAGGGACACAGGGGACACAAGTGGCTGTGTGGCTTGCAGTGCCCGACCAGAGGGAGGGAGGTTGTCTGGCTGCTGAGGCGCAGCCGGTGTCAGCCCTTCGGGGAACTGCCCGTGGATGCTTCGGGAATGGGGGCTGCCAACTCAGAACCCCCGTTCCCTGTGGCTGCAGCCAGCCAGGGGGCTCCAGGGTCGGGCCCGCCCGCGGGCCTGGGGGTCTTCTTGCCTGTGTGCAGGGCTTCTACGCACAAGGTGGCACCTCATCCCGGCCCAAGGGTGGTGGCAGGAACCCAGGAGGCGCTCGGGGACTCAGCAGGGCCCTCCCCTGTGGCCAGGGGTCTGGCAGGCTCCGGGGGCAAATGGACTACGGAAACCGAGAAGGGCCCGTCCGCGCCAAAACCCAAAACGCGCTGCGGCCTCCAGGGACACAGGGGACACAAGTGGCTGTGTGGCTTGCAGTGCCCGACCAGAGGGAGGGAGGTTGTCTGGCTGCTGAGGCGCAGCCGGTGTCAGCCCTTCGGGGAACTGCCCGTGGATGCTTCGGGAATGGGGGCTGCCAACTCAGAAACCCCGTTCCCTGTGGCTGCAGCCAGCCAGGGGGCTCCATGGTCGGGTGCGCCCGCGGGCCTGGGGGGCTTCTTGCCTGTGTGCAGGGCTTCTACGCACAAGGTGGCACCTCATCCCGCCCCAAGGGTGGTGGCAGGAACTCAGGAGGCGCTCGGGGACTCAGCAGGGCCCGCCCCTGGGGCCAGGGGTCTGGCAGGCTCCGGGGGCAAATGGACTACGGAAGCCGAGAGGGGCCCGTCCGCGCCAAAACCCAAAACGCGCTGCGGCCTCCAGGGACACAGGGGACACAAGTGGCTGTGTGGCTTGCAGTGCCCGACCAGAGGGAGGGAGGTTGTCTGGCTGCTGAGGCGCAGCCGGTGTCAGCCCTTCGGGGAACTGCCCGTGGATGCTTCGGGAATGGGGGCTGCCAACTCAGAACCCCCGTTCCCTGTGGCTGCAGCCAGCCAGGGGGCTCCAGGGTCGGGCGCGCCCGCGGGCCTGGGGGGCTTCTTGCCTGTGTGCAGGGCTTCTACGCACAAGGTGGCACCTCATCCCGGCCCAAGGGTGGTGGCAGGAACCCAGGAGGCGCTCGGGGACTCAGCAGGGCCCGCCCCTGGGGCCAGGGGTCTGGCAGGCTCCGGGGGCAAATGGACTATGGAAACCGAGAGGGGCCCGTCCGCGCCAAAACCCAAAACGCGCTGCGGCCTCCAGGGACACAGGGGACACAAGTGGCTGTGTGGCTTGCAGTGCCCGACCAGAGGGAGGGAGGTTGTCTGGCTGCTGAGGCGCAGCCGGTGTCAGCCCTTCGGGGAACTGCCCGTGGAGGCTTCGGGAATGGGGGCTGCCAACTCAGATACCCCGTTCCCTGTGGCTGCAGCCAGCCAGGGGGCTCCAGGGTCGGGTGCGCCCGTGGGCCTGGGGGGCTTCTTGCCTGTGTGCACGGCTTCTACGCACAAGGTGGCACCTCATCCCGGCCCAAGGGTGGTGGCAGGAACTCAGGAGGCGCTCGGGGACTCAGCAGGGCCCGCCCATGGGGCCAGGGGTCTGGCAGGCTACGGGGGCAAATGGACTACGGAAGCCGAGAGGGGCCCGTCCTCGCCAAAACACAAAACGCGCTGCGGCCTCGAGGGACACAGGGGACACAAGTGGCTGTGTGGCTTGCAGTGCCCGACCAGAGAGAGGGAGGTTGTTTGGCTGCTGAGGCGCAGCCGGTGTCAGCCCTTCGGGGAACTGCCCATGGAGGCTTGGTGAATGGGGGCTGCCATCTCTGAACCCCCGTTCCCTGTGGCTGCAGCCAGCCAGGGGGCTCCAGGGTCGGGCGCGCCCGCGGGCCTGGGGGGCTTCTTGCCTGTGTGCAGGGCTTCTACGCACAAGGTGGCACCTCATCCCGGCCCAAGGGTGGTGGCAGGAACCCAGGAGGCGCTCGGGGACTCAGCAGGGCCCGCCCCTGGGGCCAGGGGTCTGGCAGGCTCCGGGGCAAATGGACTACGGAAGCCGAGAGGGGCCCGTCCGTGCCAAAACCCAAAACGCACTGCGGCCTCCAGGGACACAGGGGACACAAGTGGCTGTGTGGCTTACAGTGCCCGACCAGAGGGAGGGAGGTTGTCTGGCTGCTGAGGCACAGCCGGTGTCAGCCCTTCGGGGAACTGCCCGTGGATGCTTCGGGAATGGGGGCTGCCAACTCAGAACCCCCGTTCCCTGTGGCTGCAGCCAGCCAGGGGGCTCCAGGGTCGGGCGCGCCCGTGGGCCTGGGGGGCTTCTTGCCTGTGTGCAGGGCTTCTACGCACAAGGTGGCACCTCATCCCGGCCCAAGGGTGGTGGCAGGAACTCAGGAGGCGCTCGGGGACTCAGCAGGGCCCGCCCCTGGGGCCAGGGGTCTGGCAGGCTCCGGGGCAAATGGACTACGGAATCCGAGAGGGGCCCGTCCGCGCCAAAACATAAAACGCGCTGCGGCCTCCAGGGACACAGGGGACACAAGTGGCTGTGTGGCTTGCAGTGCCCGACCAGAGGGAGGGAGGTTGTCTGGCTGCTGAGGCGCAGCCGGTGTCAGCCCTTCGGGGAACTGCCCGTGGATGCTTCGGGAATGGGGGCTGCCAACTCAGAACCCCCGTTCCCTGTGGCTGCAGCCAGCCAGGGGGCTCCAGGGTCGGGCGCGCCCGCGGGCCTGGGGGGCTTCTTGCCTGTGTGCAGGGCTTCTACGCACAAGGTGGCACCTCATTCCGGCCCAAGGGTGGTGGCAGGAACTCAGGAGGCGCTCGGGGACTCAGCAGGGCCCGCCCCTGGGGCCAGGGGTCTGGCAGGCTCCGGGGGCAAATGGACTACGGAAGCCGAGAGGGGCCCGTCCTCGCCAAAACACAAAACGCGCTGCGGCCTCCAGGGACACAGGGGACACAAGTGGCTGTGTGGCTTGCAGTGCCCGACCAGAGGGAGGGAGGTTGTCTGGCTGCTGAGGCGCAGCCGGTGTCAGCCCTTCGGGGAACTGCCCGTGGAGGCTTCGTGAATGGGGGCTGCCAACTCTGAACCCCCGTTCCCTGTGGCTGCAGCCAGCCAGGGGGCTCCAGGGTCGGGCGCGCCCGCGGGCCTGGGGGGCTTCTTGCCTGTGTGCAGGGCTTCTACGCACAAGGTGGCATCTCATCCCGGCCCAAGGGTGGTGGCAGGAACTCAGGAGGCGCTCGGGGACTCAGCAGGGCCCGCCCCTGGGGCCAGGGGTCTGGCAGGCTCCGGGGCAAATTGACTACAGAAGCCGAGAGGGGCCTGTCCGCGCCAAAACCCAAAACGCGCTGCGGCCTCCAGGGACACAGGGGACACAAGTGGCTGTGTGGCTTGCAGTGCCCGACCAGAGGGAGGGAGGTTGTCTGGCTGCTGAGGCGCAGCCGGTGTCAGCCCTTCGGGGAACTGCCCGTGGATGCTTCGGGAATGGGGGCTGCCAACTCAGAACCCCCGTTCCCTGTGGCTGCAGCCAGCCAGGGGGCTCCAGGGTCGGGCGCGCCCGCGGGCCTGGGGGTCTTCTTGCCTGTGTGCAGGGCTTCTACGCACAAGGTGGCACCTCATCCCGGCCCAAGGGTGGTGGCAGGAACCCAGGAGGCGCTCGGGGACTCAGCAGGGCCCGCCCCTGGGGCCAGGGGTCTGGCAGGCTCCGGGGGCAAATGGACTACGGAAACCGAGAAGGGCCCGTCCGCGCCAAAACCCAAAACGCGCTGCGGCCTCCAGGGACACAGGGGACACAAGTGGCTGTGTGGCTTGCAGTGCCCGACCAGAGGGAGGGAGGTTGTCTGGCTGCTGAGGCGCAGCCGGTGTCAGCCCTTCGGGGAACTGCCCGTGGATGCTTCGGGAATGGGGGCTGCCAACTCAGAAACCCCGTTCCCTGTGGCTGCAGCCAGCCAGGGGGCTCCAGGGTCGGTTGCGCCCGCGGGCCTGGGGGGCTTCTTGCCTGTGTGCAGGGCTTCTACGCACAAGGTGGCACCTCATCCCGGCCCAAGGGTGGTGGCAGGAACTCAGGAGGCGCTCGGGGACTCAGCAGGGCCCGCCCCTGGGGCCAGGGGTCTGGCAGGCTCCGGGGGCAAATGGACTACGGAAGCCGAGAGGGGCCCGTCCTCGCCAAAACACAAAACGCGCTGCGGCCTCGAGGGACACAGGGGACACAAGTGGCTGTGTGGCTTGCAGTGCCCGACCAGAGGGAGGGAGGTTGTCTGGCTGCTGAGGCGCAGCCGGTGTCAGCCCTTCGGGGAACTGCCCATGGAGGCTTGGTGAATGGGGGCTGCCATCTCTGAACCCCCGTTCCCTGTGGCTGCAGCCAGCCAGGGGGCTCCAGGGTCGGGCGCGCCCGCGGGCCTGGAGGGCTTCTTGCCTGTGTGCAGGGCTTCTACGCACAAGGTGGCACCTCATCCCGGCCCAAGGGTGGTGGCAGGAACCCAGGAGGCGCTCGGGAACTCAGCAGGGCCCGCCCCTGGGGACAGGGGTCTGGCAGGCTCCGGGGGCAAATGGACTACGGAAGCCGAGAGGGGCCCGTCCGCGCCAAAACCCAAAACGCGCTGCGGCCTCCAGGGACACAGGGGACACGAGTGGCTGTGTGGCTTGCAGTGCCCGACCAGAGGGAGGGAGGTTGTCTGGCTGCTGAGGCGCAGCCGGTGTCAGCCCTTCGGGGAACTGCCCGTGGATGCTTCGGGAATGGGGGCTGCCAACTCAGAACCCCCGTTCCCTGTGGGTGCAGCCAGCCAGGGGGCTCCAGGGTCGGGCGCGCCCGCGGGCCTGGGGGGCTTCTTGCCTGTGTGCAGTGCTTCTACGCACAAGGTGGCACCTCATCCCGGCCCAAGGGTGGTGGCAGGAACCCAGGAGGCGCTCGGGGACTCAGCAGGGCCCGCCCCTGGGGCCAGGGGTCTGGCAGGCTCCGGGGGCAAATGGACTACGGAAGCCGAGAGGGGCCCGTCCGCGCCGAAACCCAAAACGCGCTGCGGCCTCCAGGGACACAGGGGACACAAGTGGCTGTGTGGCTTGCAGTGCCCGACCAGAGGGAGGGAGGTTGTCTGGCTGCTGAGGCGCAGCCGGTGTCAGCCCTTCGGGGAACTGCCCGTGGATGCTTCTGAATGGGGGCTGCCAACTCAGAACCCCCGTTCCCTGTGGCTGCAGTCAGCCAGGGGGCTCCAGGAACGGGCCTGGGGGGCTTCTTGCCTGTGTGCAGGGCTTCTACGCACAAGGTGGCACCTCATCCCGGCCCAAGGGTGGTGGCAGGAACCCAGGAGGCGCTGGGGAACTCAGCAGGGCCCGCCCCTGGGGCCAGGGGTCTGGCAGGCTCCGGGGCAAATGGACTACGGAAGCCGAGAGGGGCCCGTCCGCGCCAAAACCGAAAACGCGCTGCGGCCTCCAGGGACACAGGGGACACAAGTGGCTGTGTGGCTTGCAGTGCCCGACCAGAGGGAGGGAGGTTGTCTGGCTGCTGAGGCGCAGCCGGTGTCAGCCCTTCGGGGAACTGCCCGTGGATGCTTCGGGAATGGGGGCTGCCAACTCAGAACCCCCGTTCCCTATGGCTGCAGCCAGCCAGGGGGCTCCAGGGTCGGGTGCGCCCGCGGGCCTGGGGGGCTTCTTGCCTGTGTGTAGGGCTTCTACGCACAAGGTGGCACCTCATCCCGGCCCAAGGGTGGTGGCAGGAACCCAGCAGGTGCTCGGGGACTCAGCAGGGCAAGCCCCTGGGGCCAGGGGTCTGGCAGGCTCCGGGGGTAAATGGACTACGGAAGCCGAGAGGGGCCCGTCGGCGCCAAAACCCAAAACGCGCTGCGGCCTCCAGGGACACAGGGGACACAAGTGGCTGTGTGGCTTGCAGTGCCCGACCAGAGGGAGGGAGTTTGGCTGCTGAGGCGCAGCCGGTGTCAGCCCTTCGGGGAACTGCCCGTGGAGGCTTCGGGAATGGGGGCTGCCAACTCAGAACCCCCGTTCCCTGTGGCTGCAGCCAGCCAGGGGGCTCCAGGGTTGGGCGCGCCCGCGGGCCTGGGGGGCTTCTTGCCTGTGTGCAGGGCTTCTACGCACAAGGTGGCACCTCATCCCGGCCCAAGGGTGGTGGCAGGAACCCAGGAGGCGCTCGGGGACTCAGCAGGGCCCGCCCCTGGGGCCAGGGGTCTGGCAGGCTCCGGGGCAAATGGACTACGGAAGCCGAGAGGGGCCCGTCCGTGCCAAAACCCAAAACGCACTGCGGCCTCCAGGGACACAGGGGACACAAGTGGCTGTGTGGCTTACAGTGCCCGACCAGAGGGAGGGAGGTTGTCTGGCTGCTGAGGCACAGCCGGTGTCAGCCCTTCGGGGAACTGCCCGTGGATGCTTCGGGAATGGGGGCTGCCAACTCAGAACCCCCGTTCCCTGTGGCTGCAGCCAGCCAGGGGGCTCCAGGGTCGGGCGCGCCCGTGGGCCTGGGGGGCTTCTTGCCTGTGTGCAGGGCTTCTACGCACAAGGTGGCACCTCATCCCGGCCCAAGGGTGGTGGCAGGAACTCAGGAGGCGCTCGGGGACTCAGCAGGGCCCGCCCCTGGGGCCAGGGGTCTGGCAGGCTCCGGGGCAAATGGACTACGGAATCCGAGAGGGGCCCGTCCGCGCCAAAACATAAAACGCGCTGCGGCCTCCAGGGACACAGGGGACACAAGTGGCTGTGTGGCTTGCAGTGCCCGACCAGAGGGAGGGAGGTTGTCTGGCTGCTGAGGCGCAGCCGGTGTCAGCCCTTCGGGGAACTGCCCGTGGATGCTTCGGGAATGGGGGCTGCCAACTCAGAACCCCCGTTCCCTGTGGCTGCAGCCAGCCAGGGGGCTCCAGGGTCGGGCGCGCCCGCGGGCCTGGGGGGCTTCTTGCCTGTGTGCAGGGCTTCTACGCACAAGGTGGCACCTCATTCCGGCCCAAGGGTGGTGGCAGGAACTCAGGAGGCGCTCGGGGACTCAGCAGGGCCCGCCCCTGGGGCCAGGGGTCTGGCAGGCTCCGGGGGCAAATGGACTACGGAAGCCGAGAGGGGCCCGTCCTCGCCAAAACACAAAACGCGCTGCGGCCTCCAGGGACACAGGGGACACAAGTGGCTGTGTGGCTTGCAGTGCCCGACCAGAGGGAGGGAGGTTGTCTGGCTGCTGAGGCGCAGCCGGTGTCAGCCCTTCGGGGAACTGCCCGTGGAGGCTTCGTGAATGGGGGCTGCCAACTCTGAACCCCCGTTCCCTGTGGCTGCAGCCAGCCAGGGGGCTCCAGGGTCGGGCGCGCCCGCGGGCCTGGGGGGCTTCTTGCCTGTGTGCAGGGCTTCTACGCACAAGGTGGCATCTCATCCCGGCCCAAGGGTGGTGGCAGGAACTCAGGAGGCGCTCGGGGACTCAGCAGGGCCCGCCCCTGGGGCCAGGGGTCTGGCAGGCTCCGGGGCAAATGGACTACAGAAGCCGAGAGGGGCCTGTCCGCGCCAAAACCCAAAACGCGCTGCGGCCTCCAGGGACACAGGGGACACAAGTGGCTGTGTGGCTTGCAGTGCCCGACCAGAGGGAGGGAGGTTGTCTGGCTGCTGAGGCGCAGCCGGTGTCAGCCCTTCGGGGAACTGCCCGTGGATGCTTCGGGAATGGGGGCTGCCAACTCAGAACCCCCGTTCCCTGTGGCTGCAGCCAGCCAGGGGGCTCCAGGGTCGGGCGCGCCCGCGGGCCTGGGGGTCTTCTTGCCTGTGTGCAGGGCTTCTACGCACAAGGTGGCACCTCATCCCGGCCCAAGGGTGGTGGCAGGAACCCAGGAGGCGCTCGGGGACTCAGCAGGGCCCTCCCCTGTGGCCAGGGGTCTGGCAGGCTCCGGGGGCAAATGGACTACGGAAACCGAGAAGGGCCCGTCCGCGCCAAAACCCAAAACGCGCTGCGGCCTCCAGGGACACAGGGGACACAAGTGGCTGTGTGGCTTGCAGTGCCCGACCAGAGGGAGGGAGGTTGTCTGGCTGCTGAAGCGCAGCCGGTGTCAGCCCTTCGGGGAACTGCCCGTGGATGCTTCGGGAATGGGGGCTGCCAACTCAGAAACCCCGTTCCCTGTGGCTGCAGCCAGCCAGGGGGCTCCATGGTCGGGTGCGCCCGCGGGCCTGGGGGGCTTCTTGCCTGTGTGCAGGGCTTCTACGCACAAGGTGGCACCTCATCCCGCCCCAAGGGTGGTGGCAGGAACTCAGGAGGCGCTCGGGGACTCAGCAGGGCCCGCCCCTGGGGCCAGGGGTCTGGCAGGCTCCGGGGGCAAATGGACTACGGAAGCCGAGAGGGGCCCGTCCGCGCCAAAACCCAAAACGCGCTGCGGCCTCCAGGGACACAGGGGACACAAGTGGCTGTGTGGCTTGCAGTGCCCGACCAGAGGGAGGGAGGTTGTCTGGCTGCTGAGGCGCAGCCGGTGTCAGCCCTTCGGGGAACTGCCCGTGGATGCTTCGGGAATGGGGGCTGCCAACTCAGAACCCCCGTTCCCTGTGGCTGCAGCCAGCCAGGGGGCTCCAGGGTCGGGCGCGCCCGCGGGCCTGGGGGGCTTCTTGCCTGTGTGCAGGGCTTCTACGCACAAGGTGGCACCTCATCCCGGCCCAAGGGTGGTGGCAGGAACCCAGGAGGCGCTCGGGGACTCAGCAGGGCCCGCCCCTGGGGCCAGGGGTCTGGCAGGCTCCGGGGGCAAATGGACTATGGAAACCGAGAGGGGCCCGTCCGCGCCAAAACCCAAAACGCGCTGCGGCCTCCAGGGACACAGGGGACACAAGTGGCTGTGTGGCTTGCAGTGCCCGACCAGAGGGAGGGAGGTTGTCTGGCTGCTGAGGCGCAGCCGGTGTCAGCCCTTCGGGGAACTGCCCGTGGAGGCTTCGGGAATGGGGGCTGCCAACTCAGATACCCCGTTCCCTGTGGCTGCAGCCAGCCAGGGGGCTCCAGGGTCGGGTGCGCCCGTGGGCCTGGGGGGCTTCTTGCCTGTGTGCACGGCTTCTACGCACAAGGTGGCACCTCATCCCGGCCCAAGGGTGGTGGCAGGAACTCAGGAGGCGCTCGGGGACTCAGCAGGGCCCGCCCATGGGGCCAGGGGTCTGGCAGGCTACGGGGGCAAATGGACTACGGAAGCCGAGAGGGGCCCGTCCTCGCCAAAACACAAAACGCGCTGCGGCCTCGAGGGACACAGGGGACACAAGTGGCTGTGTGGCTTGCAGTGCCCGACCAGAGAGAGGGAGGTTGTTTGGCTGCTGAGGCGCAGCCGGTGTCAGCCCTTCGGGGAACTGCCCATGGAGGCTTGGTGAATGGGGGCTGCCATCTCTGAACCCCCGTTCCCTGTGGCTGCAGCCAGCCAGGGGGCTCCAGGGTCGGGCGCGCCCGCGGGCCTGGGGGGCTTCTTGCCTGTGTGCAGGGCTTCTACGCACAAGGTGGCACCTCATCCCGGCCCAAGGGTGGTGGCAGGAACTCAGGAGGCGCTCGGGGACTCAGCGGGGCCCGCCCCTGGGGCCAGGGGTCTGGCAGGCTCCGGGGGCAAATGGACTACGGAAGCCGAGAGGGGCCCGTCCGCGCCAAAACCCAAAACGCGCTGCGGCCTCCAGGGACACAGGGGACACAAGTGGCTGTGTGGCTTGCAGTGCCCGACCAGAGGGAGGGAGGTTGTCTGGCTGCTGAGGCGCAGCCGGTGTCAGCCCTTCGGGGAACTGCCCGTGGATGCTTCGGGAATGGGGGCTGCCAACTCAGAACCCCCGTTCCCTGTGGCTGCAGCCAGCCAGGGGGCTCCAGGGTCGGGCCTGGGGGGCTTCTTGCCTGTGTGCAGGGCTTCTACGCACAAGGTGGCACCTCATCCGGCCCAAGGGTGGTGGCAGGAACCCAGGAGGCGCTCGGGGACTCAGCAGGGCCCGCCCCTGGGGCCAGGGGTCTGGCAGGCTCCGGGGCAAATGGACTACGGAAGCCGAGAGGGGCCCGTCCGCGCCAAAACCCAAAACGCGCTGCGGCCTCCAGGGACACAGGGGACACAAGTGGCTGTGTGGCTTGCAGTGCCCGACCAGAGGGAGGGAGGTTGTCTGGCTGCTGAGGCGCAGCCGGTGTCAGGCCTTCGGGGAACTGCCCGTGGATGATTCGGGAATGGGGGCTGCCAACTCAGAACCCCCGTTCCCTGTGGCTGCAGCCAGCCAGGGGGCTCCAGGGTCGGGCCTGGGGGGCTTCTTGCCTGTGTGCAGGGCTTCTACGCACAAGGTGGCACCTCATCCGGCCCAAGGGTGGTGGCAGGAACCCAGGAGGCGCTCGGGGACTCAGCAGGGCCCGCCCCTGGGGCCAGGGGTCTGGCAGGCTCCGGGGCAAATGGACTACGGAAGCCGAGAGGGGCCCGTCCGCGCCAAAACCCAAAACGCGCTGCGGCCTCCAGGGACACAGGGGACACAAGTGGCTGTGTGGCTTGCAGTGCCCGACCAGAGGGAGGGAGGTTGTCTGGCTGCTGAGGCGCAGCCGGTGTCAGGCCTTCGGGGAACTGCCCGTGGATGATTCGGGAATGGGGGCTGCCAACTCAGAACCCCCGTTCCCTGTGGCTGCAGCCAGCCAGGGGGCTCCAGGGTCGGGCGTGCCCGCGGGCCTGGGGGGCTTCTTGCCTGTGTGCAGGGCTTCTACGCACAAGGTGGCACCTCATTCCGGCCCAAGGGTGGTGGCAGGAACTCAGGAGGCGCTCGGGGACTCAGCAGGGCCCGCCCCTGGGGCCAGGGGTCTGGCAGGCTCCGGGGCAAATGGACTACGGAAGCCGAGAGGGGCCCGTCCACGCCAAAACCCAAAATGCGCTGCGGCCTCCATGGACACAGGGGACACAAGTGGCTGTGTGGCTTGCAGTGCCCGACCAGAGGGAGGGAGGTTGTCTGGCTGCTGAGGCGCAGCCAGTGTCAGCCCTTCGGGGAACTGCCCGTGGATGCTTCGGGAATGGGGGCTGCCAACTCAGAACCCCCGTTCCCTGTGGCTGCAGCCAGCCAGGGGGCTCCAGGGTCGGGCGCGCCCGCGGGCCTGGGGGGCTTCTTGCCTGTGTGCAGGGCTTCTACGCACAAGGTGGCACCTCATCCCGGCCCAAGGGTGGTGGCAGGAACTCAGGAGGCGCTTGGGGATTCAGCAGGGGCCGCCCCTGGGGCCAGGGGTCTGGCAGGCTCCGGGGGCAAATGGACTACGGAAACCGAGAGGGGCCCGTCCGCGCCAAAACCCAAAACGCGCTGCGGCCTCCAGGGACACAGGGGACACAAGTGGCTGTGTGGCTTGCAGTGCCCGACAAGAGGGAGGGAGGTTGTCTGGCTGCTGAAGTGCAGCCGGTGTCAGCCCTTCGGGGAACTGCCCGTGGATGCTTCGGGAATGGGGGCTGCCAACTCAGAAACCCCGTTCCCTGTGGCTGCAGCCAGCCAGGGGGCTCCAGGGTCGGTTGCGCCTGCGGGCCTGGGGGGCTTCTTGCCTGTGTGCAGGGCTTCTACGCACAAGGTGGCACCTCATCCCGGCCCAAGGGTGGTGGCAGGAACTCAGGAGGCGCTCGGGGACTCAGCAGGGCCCGCCCCTGGGGCCAGGGGTCTGGCAGGCTCCGGGGGCAAATGGACTACGGAAGCCGAGAGGGGCCCGTCCTCGCCAAAACACAAAACGCGCTGCGGCCTCGAGGGACACAGGGGACACAAGTGGATGTGTGGCTTGCAGTGCCCGACCAGAGGGAGGGAGGTTGTCTGGCTGCTGAGGCGCAGCCGGTGTCAGCCCTTCGGGGAACTGCCCGTGGAGGCTTCGGGAATGGGGGCTGCCAACTCAGAACCCCCGTTCCCTGTGGCTGCAGCCAGCCAGGGGGCTCCAGGGTTGGGCGCGCCCGCGGGCCTGGGGGGCTTCTTGCCTGTGTGCAGGGCTTCTACGCACAAGGTGGCACCTCATCCCGGCCCAAGGGTGGTGGCAGGAACCCAGGAGGCGCTCGGGGACTCAGCAGGGCCCGCCCCTGGGGCCAGGGGTCTGGCAGGCTCCGGGGCAAATGGACTACGGAAGCCGAGAGGGGCCCGTCCGTGCCAAAACCCAAAACGCACTGCGGCCTCCAGGGACACAGGGGACACAAGTGGCTGTGTGGCTTACAGTGCCCGACCAGAGGGAGGGAGGTTGTCTGGCTGCTGAGGCACAGCCGGTGTCAGCCCTTCGGGGAACTGCCCGTGGATGCTTCGGGAATGGGGGCTGCCAACTCAGAACCCCCGTTCCCTGTGGCTGCAGCCAGCCAGGGGGCTCCAGGGTCGGGCGCGCCCGTGGGCCTGGGGGGCTTCTTGCCTGTGTGCAGGGCTTCTACGCACAAGGTGGCACCTCATCCCGGCCCAAGGGTGGTGGCAGGAACTCAGGAGGCGCTCGGGGACTCAGCAGGGCCCGCCCCTGGGGCCAGGGGTCTGGCAGGCTCCGGGGCAAATGGACTACGGAATCCGAGAGGGGCCCGTCCGCGCCAAAACATAAAACGCGCTGCGGCCTCCAGGGACACAGGGGACACAAGTGGCTGTGTGGCTTGCAGTGCCCGACCAGAGGGAGGGAGGTTGTCTGGCTGCTGAGGCGCAGCCGGTGTCAGCCCTTCGGGGAACTGCCCGTGGATGCTTCGGGAATGGGGGCTGCCAACTCAGAACCCCCGTTCCCTGTGGCTGCAGCCAGCCAGGGGGCTCCAGGGTCGGGCGCGCCCGCGGGCCTGGGGGGCTTCTTGCCTGTGTGCAGGGCTTCTACGCACAAGGTGGCACCTCATTCCGGCCCAAGGGTGGTGGCAGGAACTCAGGAGGCGCTCGGGGACTCAGCAGGGCCCGCCCCTGGGGCCAGGGGTCTGGCAGGCTCCGGGGGCAAATGGACTACGGAAGCCGAGAGGGGCCCGTCCTCGCCAAAACACAAAACGCGCTGCGGCCTCCAGGGACACAGGGGACACAAGTGGCTGTGTGGCTTGCAGTGCCCGACCAGAGGGAGGGAGGTTGTCTGGCTGCTGAGGCGCAGCCGGTGTCAGCCCTTCGGGGAACTGCCCGTGGAGGCTTCGTGAATGGGGGCTGCCAACTCTGAACCCCCGTTCCCTGTGGCTGCAGCCAGCCAGGGGGCTCCAGGGTCGGGCGCGCCCGCGGGCCTGGGGGGCTTCTTGCCTGTGTGCAGGGCTTCTACGCACAAGGTGGCATCTCATCCCGGCCCAAGGGTGGTGGCAGGAACTCAGGAGGCGCTCGGGGACTCAGCAGGGCCCGCCCCTGGGGCCAGGGGTCTGGCAGGCTCCGGGGCAAATGGACTACAGAAGCCGAGAGGGGCCTGTCCGCGCCAAAACCCAAAACGCGCTGCGGCCTCCAGGGACACAGGGGACACAAGTGGCTGTGTGGCTTGCAGTGCCCGACCAGAGGGAGGGAGGTTGTCTGGCTGCTGAGGCGCAGCCGGTGTCAGCCCTTCGGGGAACTGCCCGTGGATGCTTCGGGAATGGGGGCTGCCAACTCAGAACCCCCGTTCCCTGTGGCTGCAGCCAGCCAGGGGGCTCCAGGGTCGGGCGCGCCCGCGGGCCTGGGGGTCTTCTTGCCTGTGTGCAGGGCTTCTACGCACAAGGTGGCACCTCATCCCGGCCCAAGGGTGGTGGCAGGAACCCAGGAGGCGCTCGGGGACTCAGCAGGGCCCGCCCCTGGGGCCAGGGGTCTGGCAGGCTCCGGGGGCAAATGGACTACGGAAACCGAGAAGGGCCCGTCCGCGCCAAAACCCAAAACGCGCTGCGGCCTCCAGGGACACAGGGGACACAAGTGGCTGTGTGGCTTGCAGTGCCCGACCAGAGGGAGGGAGGTTGTCTGGCTGCTGAGGCGCAGCCGGTGTCAGCCCTTCGGGGAACTGCCCGTGGATGCTTCGGGAATGGGGGCTGCCAACTCAGAAACCCCGTTCCCTGTGGCTGCAGCCAGCCAGGGGGCTCCATGGTCGGGTGCGCCCGCGGGCCTGGGGGGCTTCTTGCCTGTGTGCAGGGCTTCTACGCACAAGGTGGCACCTCATCCCGCCCCAAGGGTGGTGGCAGGAACTCAGGAGGCGCTCGGGGACTCAGCAGGGCCCGCCCCTGGGGCCAGGGGTCTGGCAGGCTCCGGGGGCAAATGGACTACGGAAGCCGAGAGGGGCCCGTCTGCGCCAAAACCCAAAACGCGCTGCGGCCTCCAGGGACACAGGGGACACAAGTGGCTGTGTGGCTTGCAGTGCCCGACCAGAGGGAGGGAGGTTGTCTGGCTGCTGAGGCGCAGCCGGTGTCAGCCCTTCGGGGAACTGCCCGTGGATGCTTCGGGAATGGGGGCTGCCAACTCAGAACCCCCGTTCCCTGTGGCTGCAGCCAGCCAGGGGGCTCCAGGGTCGGGCGCGCCCGCGGGCCTGGGGGGCTTCTTGCCTGTGTGCAGGGCTTCTACGCACAAGGTGGCACCTCATCCCGGCCCAAGGGTGGTGGCAGGAACCCAGGAGGCGCTCGGGGACTCAGCAGGGCCCGCCCCTGGGGCCAGGGGTCTGGCAGGCTCCGGGGGCAAATGGACTATGGAAACCGAGAGGGGCCCGTCCGCGCCAAAACCCAAAACGCGCTGCGGCCTCCAGGGACACAGGGGACACAAGTGGCTGTGTGGCTTGCAGTGCCCGACCAGAGGGAGGGAGGTTGTCTGGCTGCTGAGGCGCAGCCGGTGTCAGCCCTTCGGGGAACTGCCCGTGGAGGCTTCGGGAATGGGGGCTGCCAACTCAGATACCCCGTTCCCTGTGGCTGCAGCCAGCCAGGGGGCTCCAGGGTCGGGTGCGCCCGTGGGCCTGGGGGGCTTCTTGCCTGTGTGCACGGCTTCTACGCACAAGTTGGCACCTCATCCCGGCCCAAGGGTGGTGGCAGGAACTCAGGAGGCGCTCGGGGACTCAGCAGGGCCCGCCCATGGGGCCAGGGGTCTGGCAGGCTACGGGGGCAAATGGACTACGGAAGCCGAGAGGGGCCCGTCCTCGCCAAAACACAAAACGCGCTGCGGCCTCGAGGGACACAGGGGACACAAGTGGCTGTGTGGCTTGCAGTGCCCGACCAGAGAGAGGGAGGTTGTTTGGCTGCTGAGGCGCAGCCGGTGTCAGCCCTTCGGGGAACTGCCCATGGAGGCTTGGTGAATGGGGGCTGCCATCTCTGAACCCCCGTTCCCTGTGGCTGCAGCCAGCCAGGGGGCTCCAGGGTCGGGCGCGCCCGCGGGCCTGGGGGGCTTCTTGCCTGTGTGCAGGGCTTCTACGCACAAGGTGGCACCTCATCCCGGCCCAAGGGTGGTGGCAGGAACTCAGGAGGCGCTCGGGGACTCAGCGGGGCCCGCCCCTGGGGCCAGGGGTCTGGCAGGCTCCGGGGGCAAATGGACTACGGAAGCCGAGAGGGGCCCGTCCGCGCCAAAACCCAAAACGCGCTGCGGCCTCCAGGGACACAGGGGACACAAGTGGCTGTGTGGCTTGCAGTGCCCGACCAGAGGGAGGGAGGTTGTCTGGCTGCTGAGGCGCAGCCGGTGTCAGCCCTTCGGGGAACTGCCCGTGGATGCTTCGGGAATGGGGGCTGCCAACTCAGAACCCCCGTTCCCTGTGGCTGCAGCCAGCCAGGGGGCTCCAGGGTCGGGCCTGGGGGGCTTCTTGCCTGTGTGCAGGGCTTCTACGCACAAGGTGGCACCTCATCCGGCCCAAGGGTGGTGGCAGGAACCCAGGAGGCGCTCGGGGACTCAGCAGGGCCCGCCCCTGGGGCCAGGGGTCTGGCAGGCTCCGGGGCAAATGGACTACGGAAGCCGAGAGGGGCCCGTCCGCGCCAAAACCCAAAACGCGCTGCGGCCTCCAGGGACACAGGGGACACAAGTGGCTGTGTGGCTTGCAGTGCCCGACCAGAGGGAGGGAGGTTGTCTGGCTGCTGAGGCGCAGCCGGTGTCAGGCCTTCGGGGAACTGCCCGTGGATGATTCGGGAATGGGGGCTGCCAACTCAGAACCCCCGTTCCCTGTGGCTGCAGCCAGCCAGGGGGCTCCAGGGTCGGGCCTGGGGGGCTTCTTGCCTGTGTGCAGGGCTTCTACGCACAAGGTGGCACCTCATTCCGGCCCAAGGGTGGTGGCAGGAACTCAGGAGGCGCTCGGGGACTCAGCAGGGCCCGCCCCTGGGGCCAGGGGTCTGGCAGGCTCCGGGGCAAATGGACTACGGAAGCCGAGAGGGGCCCGTCCGCGCCAAAACCCAAAATGCGCTGCGGCCTCCATGGACACAGGGGACACAAGTGGCTGTGTGGCTTGCAGTGCCCGACCAGAGGGAGGGAGGTTGTCTGGCTGCTGAGGCGCAGCCGGTGTCAGCCCTTCGGGGAACTGCCCGTGGATGCTTCGGGAATGGGGGCTGCCAACTCAGAACCCCCGTTCCCTGTGGCTGCAGCCAGCCAGGGGGCTCCAGGGTCGGGCGCGCCCGCGGGCCTGGGGGGCTTCTTGCCTGTGTGCAGGGCTTCTACGCACAAGGTGGCACCTCATCCCGGCCCAAGGGTGGTGGCAGGAACTCAGGAGGCGCTTGGGGATTCAGCAGGGGCCGCCCCTGGGGCCAGGGGTCTGGCAGGCTCCGGGGGCAAATGGACTACGGAAACCGAGAGGGGCCCGTCCGCGCCAAAACCCAAAACGCGCTGCGGCCTCCAGGGACACAGGGGACACAAGTGGCTGTGTGGCTTGCAGTGCCCGACAAGAGGGAGGGAGGTTGTCTGGCTGCTGAAGTGCAGCCGGTGTCAGCCCTTCGGGGAACTGCCCGTGGATGCTTCGGGAATGGGGGCTGCCAACTCAGAAACCCCGTTCCCTGTGGCTGCAGCCAGCCAGGGGGCTCCAGGGTCGGTTGCGCCCGCGGGCCTGGGGGGCTTCTTGCCTGTGTGCAGGGCTTCTACGCACAAGGTGGCACCTCATCCCGGCCCAAGGGTGGTGGCAGGAACTCAGGAGGCGCTCGGGGACTCAGCAGGGCCCGCCCCTGGGGCCAGGGGTCTGGCAGGCTCCGGGGGCAAATGGACTACGGAAGCCGAGAGGGGCCCGTCCTCGCCAAAAACACAAAACGCGCTGCGGCCTCGAGGGACACAGGGGACACAAGTGGATGTGTGGCTTGCAGTGCCCGACCAGAGGGAGGGAGGTTGTCTGGCTGCTGAGGCGCAGCCGGTGTCAGCCCTTCGGGGAACTGCCCATGGAGGCTTGGTGAATGGGGGCTGCCATCTCTGAACCCCCGTTCCCTGTGGCTGCAGCCAGCCAGGGGGCTCCAGGGTCGGGCGCGCCCGCGGGCCTGGAGGGCTTCTTGCCTGTGTGCAGGGCTTCTACGCACAAGGTGGCACCTCATCCCGGCCCAAGGGTGGTGGCAGGAACCCAGGAGGCGCTCGTTAACTCAGCAGGGCCCGCCACTGGGGACAGGGGTCTGGCAGGCTCCGGGGGCAAATGGACTACGGAAGCCGAGAGGGGCCCGTCCGCGCCAAAACCCAAAACGCGCTGCGGCCTCCAGGGACACAGGGGACACGAGTGGCTGTGTGGCTTGCAGTGCCCGACCAGAGGGAGGGAGGTTGTCTGGCTGCTGAGGCGCAGCCGGTGTCAGCTCTTCGGGGAACTGCCCGTGGATGCTTCGGGAATGGGGGCTGCCAACTCAGAACCCCCGTTCCCTGTGGCTGCAGCCAGCCAGGGGGCTCCAGGGTCGGGCGCGCCCGCGGGCCTGGGGGGCTTCTTGCCTGTGTGCAGGGCTTCTACGCACAAGGTGGCACCTCATCCCGGCCCAAGGGTGGGTGGCAGGAACCCAGGAGGCGCTCGGGGACTCAGCAGGGCCCGCCCCTGGGGACAGGGGTCTGGCAGGCTCCGGGGGCAAATGGACTACGGAAGCCGAGAGGGGGCCCGTCCGCGACCGAAACCCAAAACGCGCTGCGGCCTCCAGGGACACAGGGGACACAAGTGGCTGTGTGGCTTGCAGTGCCCGACCAGAGGGAGGGAGGTTGTCTGGCTGCTGAGGCGCAGCCGGTGTCAGCCCTTCGGGGAACTGCCCGTGGATGCTTCTGAAGGGGGGCTGCCAACTCAGAACCCCCGTTCCCTGTGGCTGCAGTCAGCCAGGGGGCTCCAGGGTCGGGCCTGGGGGGCTTCTTGCCTGTTGTGCAGGGCTTCTACGCACAAGGTGGCACCTCATCCCGGCCCCAAGGGTGGTGGCAGGAACCCAGGAGGCGCTCGGGGACTCAGGAGGGCCCGCCCCTAGGGCCAGAGGTCTGGCAGGCTCCAGGGCAAATGGACTACGGAAGCCGAGAGGGGCCCGTCTGCGCCAAAACCCAAAACGCGCTGCGGCCTCCAGGGACACAGGGGACACAAGTGGCTGTGTGGCTTGCAGTGCCCGACCAGAGGGAGGGAGGTTGTCTGGCTGCTGAGGCGCAGCCGGTGTCAGCCCTTCGGGGAACTGCCCGTGGATGCTTCGGGAATGGGGGCTGCCAACTCAGAACCCCCGTTCCCTGTGGCTGCAGCCAGCCAGGGGGCTCCAGGGTCGGGCGCGCCCCGCGGGCCTGGGGGGCTTCTTGCCTGTGTGCACGGCTTCTACGCACAAGGTGGCACCTCATCCCGGCCCAAGGCTGGTGGCAGGAACTCAGGAGGCGCTCGGGGACTCAGCAGGGCCCGCCCCTGGGGCCAGGGTCTGGCAGGCTCCGGGGCAAATGGACTACGGAAGCCGAGAGGGGGCCCGTCCGTGCCAAAACCCAAAACGCACTGCGGCCTCCAGGGACACAGGGGACACAAGTGGCTGTGTGGCTTACAGTGCCCGACCAGAGGGAGGGAGGTTGTCTGGCTGCTGAGGCACAGCCGGTGTCAGCCCTTCGGGGAACTGCCCGTGGATGCTTCGGGAATGGGGGCTGCCAACTCAGAACCCCCGTTCCCTGTGGCTGCAGCCAGCCAGGGGGCTCCAGGGTCGGGCGCGCCCGTGGGCCTGGGGGGCTTCTTGCCTGTGTGCAGGGCTTCTACGCACAAGGTGGCACCTCATCCCGGCCCAAGGGTGGTGGCAGGAACTCAGGAGGCGCTCGGGGACTCAGCAGGGCCCGCCCCTGGGGCCAGGGGTCTGGCAGGCTCCGGGGCAAATGGACTACGGAATCCGAGAGGGGCCCGTCCGCGCCAAAACATAAAACGCGCTGCGGCCTCCAGGGACACAGGGGACACAAGTGGCTGTGTGGCTTGCAGTGCCCGACCAGAGGGAGGGAGGTTGTCTGGCTGCTGAGGCGCAGCCGGTGTCAGCCCTTCGGGGAACTGCCCGTGGATGCTTCGGGAATGGGGGCTGCCAACTCAGAACCCCCGTTCCCTGTGGCTGCAGCCAGCCAGGGGGCTCCAGGGTCGGGGCGCGCCCGCGGGCCTGGGGGGCTTCTTGCCTGTGTGCAGGGCTTCTACGCACAAGGTGGCACCTCATTCCGGCCCAAGGGTGGTGGCAGGAACTCAGGAGGCGCTCGGGGACTCAGCAGGGCCCGCCCCTGGGGCCAGGGGTCTGGCAGGCTCCGGGGGCAAATGGACTACGGAAGCCGAGAGGGGCCCGTCCTCGCCAAAACACAAAACGCGCTGCGGCCTCCAGGGACACAGGGGACACAAGTGGCTGTGTGGCTTGCAGTGCCCGACCAGAGGGAGGGAGGTTGTCTGGCTGCTGAGGGCGCAGCCGGGTGTCAGCCCTTCGGGGAACTGCCCGTGGAGGCTTCGTGAATGGGGGCTGCCAACTCTGAACCCCCGTTCCCTGTGGCTGCAGCCAGCCAGGGGGCTCCAGGGTCGGGCGCGCCCGCGGGCCTGGGGGGCTTCTTGCCTGTGTGCAGGGCTTCTACGCACAAGGTGGCATCTCATCCCGGGCCCAAGGGTGGTGGCAGGAACTCAGGAGGCGCTCGGGGACTCAGCAGGGCCCGCCCTGGGGCCAGGGGTCTGGCAGGCTCCGGGGCAAATGGACTACAGAAGCCGAGAGGGGCCTGTCCGCGCCAAAACCCAAAACGCGCTGCGGCCTCCAGGGACACAGGGGACACAAGTGGCTGTGTGGCTTGCAGTGCCCGACCAGAGGGAGGGAGGTTGTCTGGCTGCTGAGGCGCAGCGGTGTCAGCCCTTCGGGGAACTGCCCGTGGATGCTTCGGGAATGGGGGCTGCCAACTCAGAACCCCCGTTCCCTGTGGCTGCAGCCAGCCAGGGGGCTCCAGGGTCGGGCGCGCCCGCGGGCCTGGGGGTCTTCTTGCCTGTGTGCAGGGCTTCTACGCACAAGGTGGCACCTCATCCCGGCCCAAGGGTGGTGGCAGGAACCCAGGAGGCGCTCGGGGACTCAGCAGGGCCCTCCCCTGTGGCCAGGGGTCTGGCAGGCTCCGGGGGCAAATGGACTACGGAAACCGAGAAGGGCCCGTCCGCGCCAAAACCCAAAACGCGCTGCGGCCTCCAGGGACACAGGGGACACAAGTGGCTGTGTGGCTTGCAGTGCCCGACCAGAGGGAGGGAGGTTGTCTGGCTGCTGAGGCGCAGCCGGTGTCAGCCCTTCGGGGAACTGCCCGTGGATGCTTCGGGAATGGGGGCTGCCAACTCAGAACCCCCGTTCCCTGTGGCTGCAGCCAGCCAGGGGGCTCCATGGTCGGGTGCGCCCGCGGGCCTGGGGGGGCTTCTTGCCTGTGTGCAGGGCTTCTACGCACAAGGGTGGCACCTCATCCCGCCCCAAGGGTGGTGGCAGGAAACTCAGGAGGCGCTCGGGGACTCAGCAGGGCCCGCCCCTGGGGCCAGGGGTCTGGCAGGCTCCGGGGGCAAATGGACTACGGAAGCCGAGAGGGGCCCGTCCGCGCCAAAACCCAAAACGCGCATGCGGCCTCCAGGGACACAGGGGACACAAGTGGCTGTGTGGCTTGCAGTGCCCGACCAGAGGGAGGGAGGTTGTCTGGCTGCTGAGGCGCAGCGGTGTCAGCCCCTTCGGGGAACTGCCCGTGGATGCTTCGGGAATGGGGGCTGCCAACTCAGAACCCCCGTTCCCTGTGGCTGCAGCAGCCAGGGGGCTCCAGGGTCGGGCGCGCCCGCGGGCCTGGGGGGCTTCTTGCCTGTGTGCAGGGCTTCTACGCACAAGGTGGCCACCTCATCCCGGCCCAAGGGTGGTGGCAGGAACCCAGGAGGCGCTCGGGGACTCAGCAGGGCCCGCCCCTGGGGCCAGGGGTCTGGCAGGCTCCGGGGGCAAATGGACTATGGAAACCGAGAGGGGCCCGTCCGCGCCAAAACCCAAAACGCGCTGCGGCCTCCAGGGACACAGGGGACACAAGTGGCTGTGTGGCTTGCAGTGCCCGACCAGAGGGAGGGAGGTTGTCTGGCTGCTGAGGCGCAGCCGGTGTCAGCCCTTCGGGGAACTGCCCGTGGAGGCTTCGGGAATGGGGGCTGCCAACTCAGATACCCCGTTCCCTGTGGCTGCAGCCAGCCAGGGGGCTCCAGGGTCGGGTGCGCCCGTGGGCCTGGGGGGCTTCTTGCCTGTGTGCACGGCTTCTACGCACAAGGTGGCACCTCATCCCGGCCCAAGGGTGGTGGCAGGAACTCAGGAGGCGCTCGGGGACTCAGCAGGGCCCGCCCATGGGGCCCAGGGGTCTGGCAGGCTACGGGGGCAAATGGACTACGGAAGCCGAGAGGGGCCCGTCCTCGCCAAAACACAAAACGCGCTGCGGCCTCGAGGGACACAGGGGACACAAGTGGCTGTGTGGCTTGCAGTGCCCGACCAGAGAGAGGGAGGTTGTTTGGCTGCTGAGGCGCAGCCGGTGTCAGCCCTTCGGGGAACTGCCCATGGAGGCTTGGTGAATGGGGGGCTTGCCATCTCTGAACCCCCGTTCCCTGTGGCTGCAGCCAGCCAGGGGGCTCCAGGGTCGGGCGCGCCCGCGGGCCTGGGGGCTTCTTGCCTGTGTGCAGGGCTTCTACGCACAAGGTGGCACCTCATCCCGGCCCAAGGGTGGTGGCAGGAACTCAGGAGGCGCTCGGGGACTCAGCGGGGCCCGCCCCTGGGGCCAGGGGTCTGGCAGGCTCCGGGGGCAAATGGACTACGGAAGCCGAGAGGGGCCCGTCCGCGCCAAAACCCAAAACGCGCTGCGGCCCTCCAGGGACACAGGGGACACAAGTGGCTGTGTGGCTTGCAGTGCCCGACCAGAGGGAGGGAGGTTGTCTGGCTGCTGAGGCGCAGCCGGTGTCAGCCCTTCGGGGAACTGCCCGTGGATGCTTCGGGAATGGGGGCTGCCAACTCAGAACCCCCGTTCCCTGTGGCTGCAGCCAGCCAGGGGGCTCCAGGGTCGGGCCTGGGGGGCTTCTTGCCTGTGTGCAGGGCTTCTACGCACAAGGTGGCACCTCATCCGGCCCAAGGGTGGTGGCAGGAACCCAGGAGGCGCTCGGGGACTCAGCAGGGCCCGCCCCTGGGGCCAGGGGTCTGGCAGGCTCCGGGGCAAATGGACTACGGAAGCCGAGAGGGGGCCCGTCCGCGCCAAAACCCAAAACGCGCTGCGGCTCCAGGGACACAGGGGACACAAGTGGCTGTGTGGCTTGCAGTGCCCGACCAGAGGGAGGGAGGTTGTCTGGCTGCTGAGGCGCAGCCGGTGTCAGGCCTTCGGGGAACTGCCCGTGGATGATTCGGGAATGGGGGCTGCCAACTCA
>NW_026909522.1:0-37419 GCF_033115175.1 Lepus europaeus
AGGTTGCCATGATGCCGAGTATGCGAAGCCACACAAAAATCAGGTGATTTGCGCATGCCAGAGTTTCTTCTTTACATGTACCCTGATGGAGTAAGGATTTTCTTTTCTCTATTCTGCATTTGATGGCTTTTGCTCCAGTATTTAGTATCATTTTAACCTGGCTATTCTAAAATTTAAACTTCTTTCCTTTATGTTTCAAAGACAAAGAAAAAAAATCTTCATATTCTTACTGTAGATTTCCCTCAGAAGTTCATAATACTGTCCTTTTTTTTTTTTTTTTTTTAAGATTTATTTATTATTTATTTGAAAACCAGAGTTACAGGGAGGCAGAGCCCGAGGTCTTCCATCCACTGATTCACTCCCCAAATGGCTGCAACAGCCAGTGCTGGGGCAGGCTGAAGCTGGGAGCCAGGAGCTTCTTCCAGGTCTCCCATGCGAGTGCAGGGGCCCAAGGATTTGGTGCTTTCCCAGGCCATAGCAGAGAGCTGAATTGGAAGTGGAGCAGCTGGGACTTGCACCAGCGCCCATATGTGATGATGGCACTATGGGTGGCAGCTTTACCCACTATGCCACAGCGCTGGCTCCCTGTCCTTTTCTTTGACCCTCTAAACTAGTTTTCCTATCCCTTATCCAAGATCAGTCTGCACATTGAAACCTTTCTTCAAATTCTTGCCTGAGAAGGGGAATGTCACCCCATGTCTCTCAATAGTAGCTGACATTTTTTGATGCCTACTAGAAATGTGCAACTCCATCTGTAGCCCTAGGTGAGTTTAACTAAGCTGGCCTCTAAGTGTGAGGGGTTCCATTCATTGCCCTTATGATGCATGGAAACCCAAGGCACAGAGCGGTTGAAGGAGCTGCACTTTTCCATTGTTAGCCGCTCCACTAATCCTACATTGTTGTTTTTTATTTATTGTTTTAAATTAAAAACAGAGAGAGGTCTTCTATCTGCTGATTTACTTTTTTTTCTTGTTAAAGATTTTATTTATTTATTTATTGACAGACAGAGTGGACAGTGAGAGAGAGAGACAGAGAGAAAGGTCTTCCTTTGCCGTTGGTTCACCCTCCAATGGCCACCGCGGCCTGTGCGCTGTGGCCGGCGCACCGCATTGATCCGAAGGCAGGAGCCAGGTGCTTCTCCTGGTCTCCCATGGGGTGCAGGGCCCAGGCACTTGGGCCATCCTCCACTGCACTCCCTGGCCACAGCAGAGAGCTGGCCTGGAAGAGGGGCAACCGGGACAGAATCCGGCGCCCCGACCAGGACTAGAACCCGGTGTGCCGGCGCCGCAAGGTGGAGGATTAGCCTATTGAGCCACAGCGCCAGCTTTTTAATTTATTTGAAAGTCAGAGTTACACGGAGAGAGAAGGAAAGGCAGAGAGAGAGAAAGAGAGAGAGAGGTCTTGAAGCCGCTGGTTCACTCACCAGTTGACTGCAACAGCCGGAGCTGGGCTGATCTGAAGCCAGGAGCCAGGAGCTTCTTCCGGGTCTCCCATGTGGAGAACCTGGACCATCTTCAGTTGCTTTCCCAGGCCATAACAGAAAGCTGGATTGAAAGTAGAGCAGCCGGGACTCAAACCAGCACCCATATGGGATGCTGGCGCTGCAGGCTGCGGCTTTACTTGCTACGCCACAGCGCCAGCCCCTGATTCACTTCTAAATCCTTGTAACAGTTAGGGCTGGACCTGGCCAAAACAAGGGTCCAGGAACTCAGTCTGGGTCTCCCATTTGAGTGTCAGGGACCAAACTACTTGAATCATTACTGCTGCCTCCATGGTCCTCATTAGCTGGAAAGGAAGTAGAGCTGGGACTTGGATCCCAGCACTGTGATACGACATATGGGGCAGCCCAAGTAGTGTCTTGACCACTGCACCAGATGCTCAAACCCTATTCCTGAGTTTTAAGCTATGCGCCTATGGTTTTGGAAACTGGATAATGCCATTTCTTTAATAGCAGGAGGTAGTACCTTAATCTTTCTTCTTTTTTCACCTTCGTATATCATGTGTTATCCATCATGACTGGACATGCAGACTTCCTACATTAATATTATTTATGGACATGAGATGTTTATAAACTATATATTTTATATTGTATATTATATACACAATATATGTAATACATTAATATGATATAGGAATTTTATATATTATATTTTGTAAATATATTGTTATATATTCATACATAAACTACATTAATATATTGATTATCCTCTACTGCATTCAGTCATATTTTAAGGAATATGTATATTTCATAAATGAACTACTAATTTCCTTTTTTTAAGATTTAGTTATTTATTTGAAAGGCAGAGTGACGGAGTTGGAGGGCGGTGGGGGTGGAGGAGCTCAGTTGTCCATCCTCTGGTTTTCTCCAGGCTGACCAGGTTGAGTCAGGAGCCTGGAATTTCATCTGCATCTCCATGTGGATGTTGGGGCCATCGTCCACTGCTTTTCCAGGCACATTAGCACAGAGCTGGATTGGAGGCAGAGCAGCCAGGACTTGAACTGGTGCTCTGATATGGGATGCTGGCGTCATGGTTGGCAGCTTAACCTGCCAGCTCCTAAACTGTTAATTCTGCACATTAAAGTCTGTATATGTTAGAATGAAGTCTGTCTACACAAGGAGTGCCAGAACAAATTCTGCCCAGAGCACTGAGAGTGCTGCTGCACGGCTCTGGAACGCCTGGGTGAAGTCCTGCTGTTCCTTAGCTGTGTAGTTTCTGGCCATAACTTTGAACCAATGTCACACTGAGAGAAGAAAGATGTAGGATTGGCCCTACAGAGCCTCCTTTGTCATTCAAAGTACCAACTTTTTTTTTTTAAGATTTATTTATTTTTTTATTTATTTTTAAAGGCAGAATTGTGGAGGCAGAGAGAGGTCTTCCATCTGCTGGTTCACTCCCCAAATGGCCGTGACAGCTGGAGCTGGGCCGATCCAAAGCTTCTTCCAGGTTGCCCATGCGGGTGCAGGGGCCCGAGGACTTGGGCCATCTTGTACTGCTTTTCCAGGCCATAGCAGCGAGCTGCCTCAGAAGTGGAGCAGCTATGACTTGAACTGGCTCCCATATGGATGCTGGCACTGCAGGTGGTGGCTTTACCCGCTATGCCACAGTACCAGCCCCACAAACCTTTTTTTTTTTTTTTTTTCTTTTAAGGCAAATCTGTCATAGTTATTTTAAAATTTTGGAAGTAGAAAGTGATGTGAGGGTACTTAAGGGGACAGCGTTGTGGCACAGTGGGTTCAGCCACTGCTTGTAATGCAGGCATCCCATGTTGGAGAACAAGTTTGAGTCTCCAGATGCTTGGCTTCCAATCCAGCTCTCTGCTAATGCTGCTGGGAAGTGGTACGTACTGGTTCCTGTTGCCTTCCTGGAGACCAGGATAGAATTCCAGGCTCCTGGCTTGTTGTGGCCATTTGAGGAGTGAACCAACAGATGGAAGATCTCTCTGTCACTCTGCCTTTCAAATAAATAAATAGTAAAAAAGAAAGTTTGTGGGGATGAGGGGAGCTGGCATTTGGCTGGTGTTTAAGAGCAGTTGGCATAAAAGGAAGGAAGGTCTCTTTAGGTCCTATATCTCATACCAGAGTCCCTGTGTTCTAGTCCTGGCTTTGCTTCCAATTCCAGCTCCCTGTTAATGTACACCTGGGAAGCAGCAGGTGATGCCGCAAGTAATTGGATTCCTGTCAACCACATGGGGGACCCAGATTGAGTTCTGGGCTGCTGACTTTGCTCTAGCCCAGTCCTTGCAGTTATAGGTGTATGGGGAGAGAACTAGCAAATGGAAGATCTATTGTCTGTCTCTCCGCATTTCAAATAAAAATTTTTAAAGTTCGTGTACAATGGAATTAGAAATATGAATTTTGGTGCAAAACCATTTTGAAATCTGCAGTTTTTCATGTTTTTTTTTTTCATGAACTTTTTGAAGACCTCTTATGAAACATTAGTGTTTTCTTTCTCCAGAATGAATATTGACATTTTTCATTCTCTTTTTTATTATTGTTAAATAGAACATCACAGATTAGGTTAAAATCTTTATTTTTCACCCTGAACCTCCCTTGCCCCTTAAAAGCCATCTTCTCTTGGATTTGGAGTACATTCTAGAAGTCTATGTTTATTTTCTCTTATAACAAGTAAGTGTAAGTAAACAACAGTCCTGTATTTTTAAATTCTATAAAGGTCACTTTACTGAACCAATGATTCCACTTCTTTGCATTTTCTCTTAGCATTCCTGTTTTGACATCAATCCTTAATTTATTGACCTACTCACGTATTGATGGACACTTAGGTTGTTTCCTTGTGTGTGTCTGATGCATGTACCAGGGTGTGTTGGACCACGCTGGATGTTGCCAAATTGTCCTAAAAAGAATTGTTCCAATGTACTGTCAGTGTGTGTATGCTAATCTCCATGTTTCTCTACTACTACCCAGACAAAAGGAAAGTCCATCCCCCTGTATAGCCCAGGATCCAAAGGTTGAGTTGCACTGATTGACAGCCATTGAAAGATTTCATTATCACCTGCACATTATCCTTGCCAAGAACAGCTGGCATGAATGAAGATAGAAGGGGATTTCAGTTTGCCACAGTCTTGGTGTTTTTTGGTGGAGGAGATAATAGGAGAAAATGTGTTTATGCTATGTGAAGCAGTTTATATGTACCATCTCATCCACTCCACATACCTGAGACATGTATGTAAAGAATCAGGATGATTGACTCATCCAGCATCAGCCAACCAAGCATCCAGTGGCAGAGACAAGATTCAGACCAGGATGACCAGTGTCCCTGTTGAGAATTAAAATTTGTGTTTGTAGTTCTCAGGTCTAGCAAGAATATTTCTTAGACTTAAGTCTTTCATTTTTAATTGACCAAGTATCCCTGAGTTTGCTAGGGTATTCAAAAAGTTAATGGAACATGGAATTAAAAAATAATGTAGGGGTTGGCATTGTGGCACAATGGGCTTGGTTGCTGCTTGTGATACTGGCATCCCATATGAGAGTGCTGGTTCAGGTCCTGGCTCCCCCACCCCCAATCCAGCTTCCTGTTAATGTGCTTAAGAAGGCAATAGAAGATGGCCCAAGTACTCAGGCCCCTGCCAGCCCAGGGGGAGACCCAGATGGAGTTCCTGGATCCTGGCTTCAGCCCAGCCCATCCCTGGGTATTGCAACTATTTGGGGAGTAAGCTAGTGAATGGAAGATCTTTCTCTCCCTCTCCCTCTGTCATTCTGGCTTTTAAATAAATAAATACATCTCTTTTAAAAAGGTAATGAAAAATTTCCACGAACTTTTTGAAGCCCTTGATATAATATTATTTAAAATATATATCACTGGGGCCAGGTTGTGGTGCAGCAGGTTAAGCTGCCCCCTGTGATGCCAGCATCCCATATAAGCAACAGTTTGAGTCCCGGCTGCTCCACTTCCAATCCAGCTCCCTACTAATATGCATAGGAAAGCAGCAAAAGGTGGCCTGAGTGCTTGGGCCCCTGTACCCATGTGGGAGACCTGGGTAGAATTCCAGGCTCCTAGCTTTGGCCAAGCTGAGCCCTGGCTTTGTGGCCATTTAGGTAGTGAATCAGTGGATCAAAGATCTCACTGTCTGTCTCTTCTTTTCTCTCTGTCACTATGCTTTTCAAATAAAATAGAATAGAATAAAATAAAATAAAAATATAAAACATTAAATAAAATAATCCCTAAATATATCTTTGAAAAGGTTGATGTGTGGAGCATAAAAAGAACGGTATTTAATCACTAATCAATAGTACCAGCTCTGAAAGTGATGTTGCCCATGGAGGTTCATTTTAATTTCTTAAAAAATATGAGATTGTCTTTCTTATATTTATTGCAGATATTCTGTATTCTGAAGTAATTTATACTTTTAGCCTTTTTGTGAGGTCATTCATACTTCTCTGAAGCAGACAATTATTTACTATTAAGATAAGCAAAACTATATTAAGGAAATAGACCAACCATTCAGAGCCTGAGTTCATGTCCCACCTTCTCTACCTCTCAGACGTGTGGCTTAGGGAAATCAGGTAACCTCTCTGCACCTCAGTTTCTTCAACCCGTGAAGGACTATATCTGGGAGGAGCTGTCTGGGCAGATAGATAGCTCAGTATGTATTAATTGAGTGTCTAAGTGAGAACCAGGCATTGTAGTAGGTGCTGGAGACTCTGTGTGAGCCACACAGAATCCAGTTACATGAATGATCAAACTTTTTTTAAAGATTTATTTATTTGAAAGGCAGAGTTCTAGGGAAAGAGGGAAAGACAGAGACAGAGAGAGCCTCCATCTGCAGCCAAAAGCCTGGAACTCCATTCATGTCTCCCATGTGGGTGGCAGGGTCCCAAGGACTTAAGGCCATCTCTGCTGCTTTCCCAAGTGCATTAGCAGGGAGGTGGATCAGAAGTGGAGCAGCTGGGACTTGAACTGGCTGTGTATGGGATGCCAGTGTGTCAGGAAGTGGGTTAGCTCACTGTGCCACAGTACAGGCCCAGCAAGGATCGCAGGTATTAGAAAGGAAAGGCACAGGGTGATGTGGGACCATGCAGCAGGGACCCCACCCTTTTTAGGAGGCCGAGAGTGTACCAGTGAAAGGATAGGAAGTAGTTGTGGCCTGATCTTGTTCCCTCTTAGGTGACTTGATTATTGTACCTGACACTTTTCTAGGTTTTATTTTGTATCCTCTTAGGTTCAGTAACTTCACCAGAATTTATTGTGGTATTTATTATTTTTTATCCATTTTCCTCCTGAAATTTGTCTGTAATTTAATTCTGCAGACATAGATTTATCTCCCATTTTTGTTTTGAGGGGATTTCTTTCCCTATTTTATCTTTGCATAACTGAATAATTACATTATTTATTCTGTTCTCCTTTGGGAATATTAGTTGGATTGTCTTAATTTGTCTTCTATATGTCTAATATTTTCTTTGATAACTTGTCCCTCTTTTTTCTATGTCACTTTAAAAAAAAAGATTTATTTGAAAGAGTTACACAGAGAGCTCTTGCATCCCCTGGTTCACTGTCCAAATGACCTCAGCTGCAGTAGCTGGGCCAGGCCGAAGCCAGGAGCCAGGAGCTTCTTCTGGATCTCCTATGTGGGTGGCATGAGCCCAAACACTTGGGCTATATTGTGCTGCTTTCCCAGGCATGTTAGCAGGGATCTGGATTGGAAATACAGAGCTGGGGCTCTGCTGTGCCACAACACTGGCCCATTTATGTCACTTCTTGTGATTTTTTTTTTTTTGGGGGGGGAGGGTGTGTGTGTACTTCCTGCATTTCTCTCTGAGCACTTTGCTCACTGCATTTTATTGTTTCTAGTAACTCGTCCTTCTGTATTGATTGCACTTTTCCTTTTTTTAAAAAAATTTATTTTATTTATTTAAAGACAGTTACAGAGAGAGGTAGAGACAGAGAGAGAGGTCTTCCATCCGCTGGTTCACTCCCCAGATGGCTGCAACAGCCAGAGCTGCGCCGATCTGAAGCCAGGAGCCAGGAGCTTCTTCCAGGTCTCCCACGCAGGTGCAGGGGCCCAAGGACTTGGGCTGTCTTCTTTTTGTTACACAAGTAATACATGGATACACATTTCTTTTTCTTTTTTCTTTTTTCTTTTTGACAGGCAGAGTGGATAGTGAGAGAGAGAGACAGAAAGATCTTCCTTTTTGCCGTTGGTTCACCTTCCAATGGCCGCTGCGGCCTGCGCATCGCGCTGATCCGAAGCCAGGAGCCAGGTGCCTCTCCTGGTCTCCCATGCGGGTGCAGGGCCCAAGCACTTGGGCATCCTCCACTGCCTTCCCGGGCCATAGCAGAGAGCTGGCCTGGAAGAGGGGCAACTGGGATAGAATCCGGCGCCCCAACCAGGACTAGAACCCGGTGTGCTGGCACCGCAAGGCAGAGGATTAGCCTGTTAAGCCACGGCGCCGGCCAGATACATATTTCTTATAGAACCTTTGATACTGTACATAAACAAAAGTCCTTCCTGAAACTCTGTCCTCTCTATTCCAGTCCTCCCCTCTCCTGGAGAAGCCTCTGTTGTCAGTGTGATATCTGTTTTATTATTACTCTTTTTTTTTTTTTGGGCTGCAAGTAATGGAATAGATAAACATAAGGATTCAATAGTAGACATTTAACTCTCTGCCATCATAAAGCCAAGAGGCAGAGGACTAGAAAATTGTTTGAGCTGCTTCTGAAGCCTGGCATTGTAAAGTCCTTTGGCCTCCTCTTCAGGGTCACAGGTGTTTACCGCAGTTCCTGGCCCCAGAGCAGAAAGGAAGAGGTGGGGGAGGGTCTTCTCATCAGGCTGCTCTGTTTTTATTGTGATTGTGAGAAACATTTTTCCTGGAAACATCCCAGCATGCGGTTCACTGGGCACACTCCCATCCCTTAAACAACCATTGGCTTAAGGGGATAGAATTACCATGAATCAAGCGCTGAGGCTGTGCCCATTTGTAGTGAACAAAATCAGGATCTCTTAGCAGGAAACCAAGGAGGGAGCTGGTTGCTGGGAGGGCAGTGTAGCAGTGGCAGCCACAGCATGCATTCTTCTGCAATCTCTCCATCTGCATTTATATACCTACAAACATACATACGTGTGCAGGTAGAAGTTTCCACTGTCGGTTTATTCTACCAGTGTGAACATCTCTGTGTGAACTTGGCCCCCACTGGGAGCAATAGAAGGCCAGGATAGCAGGCGACGCATCAGGCTGTCACTCCAGCCAATGTATAATGACTTCTAACTTCTAGTGCTAGGGTCTCCTGGGCAGCAGGTGAGGAGGTGTGGATGCACAAACCCAGCTTATGCATCCTAATGTGACCAAGTCAGGGGGGAGGTCTCGCATGTCCTTGGACGTAAGAAGTTCCCAGTGCAGGCCCCAGCAGTCCCTCTGCCTTATGGATCAAAACCGCTCCTTGTAGACTTGGTCCTTGGTTCGGTTCGCTGCCCGTACTTCTTGGAAACTTTCCCCACAGTGGAGCCAGAGCCTTGTGTGCTACATCTCTAGTGACTGTGCAGTGGATTGTGTGTGGGAGGGGGGGGAGGCAGGTATCTGGAAAGGTGCTGTGCAGTTCTGGGCTGGATCCTGTGCGTCACTGGAGTTAATCACTCGGTGGCCTTACAGTCACATCACACATACAGTCACAAGATTCTGGACTCTGTAGCCTCTGTAGCGTCCTTGCATTTTTGTCAGGTTTCCCAGCATCTTGTTTTCATTTCCAAGTAATAGAAGGCTTCTGATATCAGATTGGCTTTATAAGCTCTTGAACTTTAAATGTGTGAAGTTATAGAATACATAGCCTTTTGCTTCTATGTTGTCAGTAGCATATGATTTAAAATACATACTATTGTCCTGAGTCCAGGAATAGATTCAGACTCTATAAGTGAGCTTAATTAATTTTGCCTATTCTGAAAAGGAGATGAATTTAATCAGAGTATGCATTCTTTGGGGTTCTAGAGAGTCTTCAGTTTCATGTGTAGCCATGTTGATTCATTTGTGTTTCTGTGTAATATCCCATTTTGCAACTATACCATTCAATTATTTGCCTCTGACAGATACTTGGTTTCCAGTTATAGGCTCTCAGGAGTAGTGCTACTGAGGACTTTGATGGATGTGTCCTTTGATGTCCATACTTCTGGTGGTGTACACTGAGGGTTGGGATATACATGAGCTACCTCAGTACCAGTAGGTTCTACCAAGTAGTTTTCCATACAGGGTGTCTTCAGGATGCCATTTGAGTCTCTGATCAGTGTTACATTTCCTCAATGATAGTGAACAGCTTAATATGTCTTTGACAGGGTGAGCAGGGAGTTTGTTTCTGAAAGATAAAAAGCCAGGGGTCATTTGTTTTCTTCCTTCAAATGATGACTAGATTGACAGACCTGTCTGCTGCTCCTGAGTGGGGTCACCTTGAAGGCCATGTGTGCAGGGCTTGGTGGACCTCGTGGCCTTAGCTGTTGGCTCTGAAATACCCCCTCTCACAGTTATATTGCTGGTGGTTGCCACTACCTTCCTGCCAGCCCGTGGGGTGGCCCTCCATTGCCTGTAGCACAGTGTAGTAAGCTAAGCAGATTGCGGAAGCAAGATTTTACCAAAGATTCAGGGTGGCAGACAGGAAGCCAACCCCAAGAGCTCTGATCCTAGTTTACCCTGATCTTCCTCTTGGGCAGCCTCTATCCCTGCTCCTTGCTGTTAGAAGTGTTCTTCCTTGTCAGTGACAGACCCATTCCTGCCCGGGGTCTCTGAGGGACACCTCTGTGGCTGTTACCATTTCCGACTCCCACATGGGAGTAGCTCACAGAGAGAGGGGTTCTGTTCCCAGGAAGCCACATGTACAGTAGACTCACCTGGTCAGCACACGTGATAGGCCTTGAGCCACACAAGTGCCTGGATGAAGCTTCTCCCAGCAGGTCAGCCATTCTTGTCCCATGGACAAGTGAGTAACAGTGTCAGTAGCACTGATCAGGTATTACTGGTCACTACTGCACCAGGTAAGATGGTGTTGGGTGCTGTGCTGAGCTCCCCAGCAGGAATGAGGAAGGGAAGCTTCCCCGGGCAGCAGGGGTGGGATGTGAAGCCTTGTACGGCCTCAGCAAAAGCTGGATGGCAATGCCTTTGCCAGCCAATCAGGCTTTTCCCAGGCCTGAAGGCTCATCTGGCCCCACCAGTGTAGGCTTTTGTGTCTCAAGGAGGAAAACACCTTAGTTGCTTAGGGCTAGGGATAGCAGTAGAAAGAATGTGAAAGAAGACCTTTGAGTTTGTTAGGAGGACATTTTATACTGGTGACATTTGCCATGTATTTACTCCTCCTTTGTCTTTTGTAATAACAGAAGGTGCTTTTGTCACAGTGGGTGGACAGTGACGACGATGAAAATCCGTGTGAGCCAGATGGATTTCCAGGCTCACCTCCTGCACCACAGTATGCACAACGGAAAGGTAAGCAACCAACCAAAAAGCAAATAACTTCAAAACGTAAGAGCAGTTTGTTGCCATAAGCAATGGTGACTTTGGGGGGATGCAGGCATCTCCCCTCCATACTGTGGCTCTATGATGTTTTAACTAGGATTATATTTTAAAATTTATTTTCATTGAAAATAAGCACTCAGTCAGTTGCCCCAAGTACAGGGTGCTCACAGCCCCTGTTGTCTGCTCCCTGAGCTGTGAGGGGACCCATGACCAGGGTGGGGGGAAGAGGGTTCCTGGCTCTGCCATGAAGCTCTGCCTGTACCTTTCCTCGGCTTCCTGGTGCCTGGTGCTCCCTGGAATGAGTGGATAAGATCATCTGTCCAGTCTTCCATGCTGGGCCCAGGGCGAGGGCTGTTAGGTGAGTGGGTGGGTGGAGGTATTTCCAATTCAGTTCTGTACGTGAGCATTACCAGTCCTTATGTATTTTATTTGGCACAATGAGAGAGAGAAGGCAGCACATTATGGCATGGTAGGACACAGTTTTCAGTTTCCCAAGAGGTACCTTACATCTAGGAAGTGAGAGAGCCTGACACATAGTGAGCAAAAGGAAACTCCTTTATCAGGGCCCTTGGAGCTGCCTGGGCTCCAGAAACTCTTAGACTTTGTGACTGGAAGACAGAATGCTAGCCTAGTAACACTGGAATATTGAATCCATGTAAAAAGTGTATCTCTTCTTTAATTAGAGAAGAAATATCTGTCTTTGCAAAAAAAAAAAAATCGAATACAAATCTTATACTCCCATAGATGATGATTTTTAGCAGTTTTAAGTATGTGTATATAAGATACATACTATTTTGTTACCTGCCTTTTTTCTTCTCTTCTTTTTCTTCCTTCCTCCCCCCCCCCCCCTCTCTCATTTATATATTTGAAAGGCATAGTGACAGAAAACAGAAAAAGATCTTCCATCCACAGGTTCACTCCACAATGACCACAATGGCTAGGTGGTGGGCCAGGCTGAAACCAGGAGTCTGAAATGCCATCCAGGTCTCCCACATGGGTGGCAGGGGCCCAAGCACCTGAGCCATCTCATGCTGCCTTCCCAGGTGCAGATGCGTTAGCCAGAAGATAGATTGTAAGCAGAATAGCCAGGAATCAATTCAGCACTCTGATATAAGATGCAGGTGTCCCAAGTGATGGTTTAACTGACCCACTGTGCCACACAGTATCCCCTGTCTCTTTCATCTCACAGTGCATCCTAAAGATCTTCCTATGTCTGTGTGGCCTCTTCCTCTGTTTTCTTTCTTTCTTTTTTTTTTTTTTTAAGATTTATTTATTTATTTGAAAGAGTTATACAGAGAGAGGAGAGGCAGAGAGAGAGAGGTCTTCCATCCGCTGGTCCATTTCCAATTGGCCACAATGGCTGGAGCTGCGCTGATCCAAAGCCAGGAGCCTCTTTGTCTCCCATGCGGGTGCAGGGGCCCAAGGACTTGGGCCATCTTCCACTGCTTTCTTAGGCCATAGCAGAGAGCTGGATCAGAAGTGGAGCAGCAGGACTAGAACCAGCATATAGGATGCCGACACTGCAGGTGGGGTTTTACCCACTACACCACAGCACCGGCCCCCCTCTGTTTTATGACATCTCTGCTAGGTGGCCTGATGTGTCACCTATAAATCAGGATCCAGTCAAGAGACAGAACTCAAAAGTAACTAAAGAGAGAAAATTTAATGTAGGAAATCTTCAAAAAGTTCATGAAAACTGGACGTTAGGCTAAAACTCACAAGGATTTTAACTTTATTGCACCAAAATAAACTTATCTTTTAATTCAGTTTTCTGTGGATTTTTAAAGAATATTTATTTTAATTTTATTTGAAAGAGAGGCAGAGGCACATCTTCATCTGCCCATTTACTCCCCAGATACTTGCAACAGCCAGGACTGGGCCAGGCCAGTGCTAGGAGCCTGGAAGTCCATCCAGGTCTCCCACATGGATGACAGATACCCAAGGACTTGGGCCGTGTTCCGCTGCCTCCCAGAGGGCAGGCACACATTAGCAGGAAGCTGGATCAGAAGCAGAGGAGCCAGGAGTCCAACCAGGCACTCTGATGAGGGATGAGGGCGTTCCAGTGGCGACTAATCCCTGTGTCAGCCATTCATGTCTTTGAACTTTGTGAAGCCTCCTCCAATAAAGAATTATTGATTACAGCAGGATTGCCTACTGAGAGGTAAAGAGAACACTCAAGAACGCAGCACCAGCAGCTGCTCCCTAGGCTGCTGATGCAGTCTCTGAGAGGAGAGAAACCCGGGAGAGCCTTACCCAGAGCTGGTGTCCAGACCTTGTTGGAGAGAGGGTAGCCATGGCCTGCCACAGGCAGTTAAGGTGCTGTCCTCTCAGGTAGGGTGTGTCAAGGGAAGCCACCCATGGGCAGCTGCTGCGGTTGCTGGCCACCAAAAAAAAAAAAAAAAAAAAAAAAAAAGCACAGGGAAAAGAAGTCTAATCCTGAGGCAAATTCTTCTCTCCTGTGTCTCTCCAGCGCCCTCTACCGATGAAGCGTCTGATGCCTCTGGCAGGGATAAAATGTTGTAACAAGCAGGCAGTGACAGGTGGATCCTGAAACATGAGCTTGGAGCACAGGTGCTGGCTGTGCGGGATTGCAGCTCTTGCAGTGGTCCTTGGTTTGTGGAAGGCATTGAAAGGCTCTGGTCACTGGTGGAAAATCTCCATATGTCAAATTCTAATTCTGTGGCCCCGGGCCAGGCCCTCAGCTGTCTTTGCAGCAAGTGCCTGGGGAGTCTGATGTGGGTGATCCACAGACAACATGTCAGGAACCTTTCTGTGGCTCTCAGTGTTCCAGTTTTCCCCTCTGTCATTTCCGGGTGACAAGAAGCATAGTGAAGTGACTGCACCCTTCTTCGACACCGTCTGGGACGGTCTCTCTTGTCAGGTTACAGTAAGGATAAGTGGAATGACACGTGTGTATCCCAGTGCCTTCCCTTAGTCTTCATCCACTCTGTCTTGGCACATGAATACAGAGCTAGATTGGAAGCAGAGTAGCTGGGACTTGAATCAGCACTCCAGTGTGGGACCAGGCATCCCAAGGGTGGCTTAACCTGTGTCACAGTGCCCACCCCCATTAAAACTTTTGACAACAGGAATGTATTTCTGTAAAGGTTGGGACGGTCCCTAGCATGATAATCTTTGCAATAGGATGCCCATGTGGAAGACTTGTGTTGTTTTAATTGTGTGTACTCCTAGCCCATGATAGCATTGCAGAAGGGAAGACTGTGGAAATCTGTGACGGATGAAATAAGGAAATGGGGAAGAAATGTGTACATCAGTCAAAGGAGCAGCACAGACGCACCATACCAAAGAGAACTTGGGTGATGGAAAGCGTAGCTTTGATTTCCATCATATTCTTTTTCTGATAAGTGATAACTAAGATACTAGAGAAATTATTAGTTTCTTGGGGAAAATATTTGAATTTTCCTTTTAAACCGTTTATTATAATTTTGAACATGGACAAAAGTAGAGAGAAGACTGGAATGAACTCCCACCTGCTTATCACCCAGCTTCTGGAACTGCCAGAATTTTCTCTCAATTTTTTTTAAAAGATTTATTTTTATTTATTTGAAAAAGAGTTACAGAGAGGGGTAGAGACAGAGAGAGAGTGGTCCTCCATCTGCTGGTTCACTCCCCAATTGGCTGCAATGGTCAGAGCTGAGCCGATCTGAAGCCAGGAGCTTCTTCAAGGTCTCCGACATGGATGTAGTGGCCCAAGGACTTGGCCATCCTCCACTTCTTTCCCAGGCGCATTAGTGGGGAGCTGGATCAGAAGTGGAGCAGTCAGGAATTGAACCGGCACCCTTATGGGATGCTGGTGCTGCAGACTGATGCTTACCCCACTGCACCACAGCACCAGCCTCAGCATTTTCTCTTTCTTCTTAATTTATTTCCATATTGGCACCACTCTATTTTGTGAAGAATTTAAAGAGGACCTAGAAAACTCCATTAAATTTATAGAAGCAATAAGACCCAATGTAGCATTGTAGGGGATGGTATCAAAACTGTTTTAAGGATGTTATTTATTTTAAGGATGTGAATGTATTATTTATCACTTGAAATGTTCACTCATCAGAAATTATTTAGCGTCCCTACTGTGTATCAGAGATGACAGAGCCATAGGCTCTTCCCCCCACATTCCAATAGTGGAGGAGGGTATGTTCAGCGGACTGTTCTCTGGAACACCAAGGAGTGGAGGTGGGCACAAAGACCAGGGGAGCAGTTAGTGTTGTTTGCCTTAGAGAAGGCGGCAAGGAGAGGAGGTTTCACTGTGCTGGATGTGGAAGAAAAGGGTAGGGTTTTACCAGTTGACAGTCTAAGTTGTCCCGGGACATTTGACCTGATAACAGTTTGCTTAAAAGCAGTTCATCAGGGCTGGCATGGTGGCACCGCAGCAGGTTAGATGCCACTTAGGACACCGTTATCCCATGTGGGCACTGGGTCGAGTCCCAGCTGCTCTGCTTCTGATCCAGCTCTCTGCTAATGCACCTGGGAAAGCAGAGGAAGATGGTCTAAGTACTTGGGCCCCTGCCACCCACATGAGAGACTTGGATGCAGTTTTGGGCTCCTAGCTTCAGCCTGGCCCAGCCTTGGTGGTTGTGGCCATTTGGAGAGTGAAGCAGAGAATGGGAGAGCTCTCTCTGTCTCTGTCTGTTTCTCCCTCTCTACTGTCACTGTGCCTTTCAAATCTTTTATTTTTAAGGATTTATTTATGTATTTGAAAGGCAGAGTTACAGAGAGGCAGAAGCAGAGAGAGAGAGAGAGAGAGAGAGAGAGAGAGAGGTCTTCAAGGACTTGGGCCGTCTTCCACTGCTTTGCCAGGCGATAGCAGAGAGCTGGATCAAAAGTGGAGCAGCTGAGACCCAAACAAGCCAAATAAGCTCCCATATGGGATGTGGGCACTGCAGGCTGGGGCTTTAACCCACTGTGCCACAGTGCTGGTCCAATTTTTTTTTTTTTTTTTAAGATTTGTTTATTTATTTGAAAGAGTTACAGAGGCAGAGGCAGCGAGAGAGAGAGGTCTTCTATATGCTGTTTCATTCCCCAAATGGCTTCAACAGCTGGAGTTGAGCCGATCCAAAGCCAGGAGCCTGGAGTCTGCTCCAGGTCTCCCATGCTGGTTCAGGGGCTCAAGAACTTGGGCCATCTTCTGCTGCCTTCCCAGGTGGTAGCAGAGTGCTGGATCAGAAGTGGAGCAGATGGGACTCCAACCAGAGTCCATATGGGATGCTGGCGCTGCAAGTGGTGCCCCAATAAATGAGTCTTTAAAAAAATCATATTTTAGTAAAAACAAAACAAAAAAAGCTCTTTAATGATTAACTGTTCAACTCTTGGTAATTGTAACAAATAAGGAAGTAGATTTAGAATTTTCATGTGTCTTTAATCATTTTTGCTTTTTTTGTGAATTTTTAAAAAAGATTTATTTATTTGAAAGGCAGAGTTACAGAGAGAGAAGAAGAGGCAGAGAGAGAGAGAGAGAGAGAGTCTTCTGTCTACTGGTTCACTCCCCAATTGGCTGCAATGGCCAGAGCTGCACCAATCCAAAGCCAGGAGCTTCTTCCAGGTCACCCATGCAGGTGCAGGGTCCCAAGGACTTGGGCCATCTCCTACTGCTTTCCCAGGCCTTAGCGGAGAGCTGGATTGGAAGTGGAGCAGCTGGGACTCAAACTGGCGTCCATATGGGATGCTGGCACTGCAGGCGGCAGCTTTACCTGCTACACCACAGTGCCAACCCCTGTTTTGTGAATTCTGTAGAGATTGTGCCCTTTGTATTTGGTACATTGGTTTCTAATGTATTTTCAGCCAGTTATTATGCTTTGTAAGCTAACAGTAGAAAGTTAAAGTCACGTCCAGCATTTCAGTGCAACAGAGTATACATCACCTTCATCATTTGAGCAGTTTTTTTCAAGGAACAATGATGAGGGGACTTCCAAAAGTTAAATGAAAAGTATTATTAAAAAAAATTGTTTTGGGCCGTCATTATGGCATAGCTGGTAAAACTTCTGTCTGTGACACTGACATCCCATATGGGCATCAGTTCAGTGTCCCAGGTGCTTCAATCCAGCTCTCTGCTATGGCCTGGGAAAGCAGTTGAAGATGGCCAAAGGGCTTGGGCCCCTGCACCCTGTGGGAGACCCAGAAGAAGCTGCTGGCTCCTGCCTTTGGCCTGGCACAGCCCCAGCCGTTGTGACTGTTTGGGGAGTGAACCAGTGGGTGTGGGATCTATCTCTCTCCCTTTGTGACTCTGACTTCCAAATAAATAAAGGAATCTTTAAAAAAAATTTTTTTAAGAAACACAACTATGGGCTGGCGCCGCTGCTCACCAGGCTAATCCTCCACCTGTGGCGCCGGCACACCAGGTTCTAGTCCCGGTTGGGGCGCCGGATTCTGTCCCGGTTGTTCCTCTTCCAGTCCAGCTCTCTGCTGTGGCCCGGGAAGGCAGTGGAGGATGGCCCAAGTCCTTGGGCCCTGCACCCGCATGGGAGACCAGGGGGAAACACCTGGCTCCTGGCTTCAGATCGGCACAGCGCGCCAGCTGTAGCAGCCACTTGGGGGGTGAACCAATGGCAAAGGAAGACCTTTCTCTCTGTCTCTCTCTCTCTCTCACTGTCCACTCTGCCTGTCAAAAAAAAAAAAAAAAAAAAGAAACACAACTATGTGGATTTCAGATTTTTCTTTCTTTTTTTGCACTGCAATAGACTTTAATTCATTTTCCATGAACTCTTTGAAATCCCATCCTATTTTTCTGGCCCAGTTGGATGCTACTTCTAAGCAGAGCCATGAGAGGAGTCAGCCTGAGCCCATCTGAACAACAGTAGGTGGATGTGTGGCGAGCACAGGGGGAGGGGCCCAGCACGGCAAGGACTCAGGGTTCCCGGTGACGTTTGGCCTTGGTTCCACAATCACGTGTGCCACCAGAGGTGCACGTGAACAAGCATTGTGAAGAGCCATGGGCAAAGCAGAGGCAGGCTCCCTGCCTCACCCGTTCCCCGCTCGCCACACCCATGTCCTCCTTGGTGCAGAAGCTGAGTTTCTGTGATTTAAGTCTTCTGAGCTGTCTGATTTATCTGCTTTTAAAAGTTTTTTTCCTTTTTTTCTTACTCAGATGATACACATGTGGTTCTAAATTTAAAGGTAAGATTTTTAAAAAACCTGATATTCTCAGTAGATAGAATTTCCTCCATAATTTTTAAGCATCTCCTATGATTGTGGGGGGAAGAAAATCTTCCCTTAAGTGTCCTTTCTTCTTGAATGTTTCTTTTAAATACTTTTAAGTCAACGAGGAAACTTTTGTTTTCCATACTTTAATAATGAAAGCAAAGTACTGAAAGGTTTAAAATCACATAATTTCTAGAATGAATACACAGTAACTACCTTGAAAACATGGAAATAGTTGCAATTTAAGTTTTTAATAATGTGATGTCATACTAATTTAAAAATTGAACATTTCTAGTAGAACTTATACACTTATCTGCTTTTTCAGCAGAAATTTTAAGCTTCCTGTAATACTAATGTGTAATGGAAAAATCAACAAAAGTTTAAAGGCTTCCTCTTCCTCTAAGTGTGGATTGAGAAGCAAGGTTTTTTATATTCTTTTGTCAGCATTTTTAAAACTTGCCTCACTGCATTTGGTGGGGTCCTTTTTGCACATGGCAAAAATGTGAAATGGCCCATTTGGCGTCTGCCTTGCGCATCTCTGCTCTGCGTTTGAGCCATATCATGCGCTTTGTTTGTTTGTTTGTTTGTTTTAGCAGCAGAGAGAGCAATCGAGAGGGAGATCCCATCTGCTAGTTCCCTCTACACATGCCTGCAACAGGCTGGGCTGGGCCGGGCCAGGATGAGGCTGGGAGTTGGGAACTCAGTCCAGGTCACATGTGTAGCGGGAACCCACTTACTTGAGCCACTGCTGCCTCCCAGGGTCCGTGTCAGTGGGAGTTGGAGTTAGGAGCTGGATCCAGGCACTGAACCCAGGTATTCTGATGGTGGGATGTGGGTGTCTTAACTGCTAGGCCAAGGGCCTCCTCTCACATGTTTTGGAAAGTAAACGGATGGCCTGTTGCTCCTATGACTGTGTGAAAGGACCCAGTCACTGAACTCACAGGCAAAAAGGCAGGTGGAGGGTGCAGATAGGACTTCCCTCGCTGCCTCAGAGAACCCACCAGGAAGAAAGACCCTGCAGGTTTGAGTCACTTATATAAAGCAGTAGAGGTATGGGAATCTGGCCTGGTGGTTAAGATGCATGGGTTTGATGCCTGACTCCAGCTTCCTGCTACTGCAGACCATGGAACATAGTGGCCGTAACTCAAGTGATTGGGTTCCTGACAACCCTGGAGGAGATCCAGATTCCATTCCTGGCTCCCAGCTTCAGCCCAACTCAGTCCCAGCTGATGCTGGTGTCTGGGGTGTGAATCAGCAGGTGGGAGTTCTCTGTTGGGCTCTCAAAAACAAAAGCAAAAAAACATTGGACACTCAAGTTTCTAAAGCAAAAACAAAAACAAAAACACACCAAACCACAGGAGGCAAAATGAAGGGGGAGGTGTGCTGATAACACCTGAAGAGTGACGTCCCAGTTGCCCGTGTCCACTTTTGGGAGGTGGGAAGCTCTGTGTTCATACTCTTGCGTTTTTCCTTCCTAGGATGAAGAGGTGTCGTTGTGTGAAAAGCTTTCACCCTCCCCAGGTATTGGCCTTTTGAATGTTGTTATGATTGAAGAGCTTACTTTTTTTTTTTTTTTTAAAGATTTATTTATTTGAAAGAGTTACAGAGAGAGGGAGAAATAGAAATATCTTCCATCCTCTGGTTCACTCCTCAGATGGCCTTAATGGCCAGGACGAAGCAGGAGCTTCATCTGAGTCTCCCACGTGGGTGGCGGAGGCCCAAACAGTTGGGCCATCTTCCACTGCTTTCCCCAGGCCATTAGTAGGGACCCGGATCACAAGCGGAGCCTCTGACACATGAACCGGCATCCCATGTGGGATACCTGAATACCTGAGCCTGGATCACGCATAAAGCAAAGAGGCTGATTTAGCTCATAGTTTTGGAGGATAACAGTCTAAAGTCAAGTGGCCTGCTTTGTTCAACCTCTGGTCAGGGCTATGTGGCAGGCAGCATGTGAGGGAGTGGGAGCGGGGGACATGTGTGAGAGGAATCACACGGTGAAACAGGACATCAGAGGGCTTCTGCGGTCAGGCTCACTCTTCTGTAACAGCTCGCTCTCGCAGGAGCTGCCCGGGGCTCCTGTAGGAATTCTCTTGATCGCTTCCAAGGACGACAGCCATCCCCCCCCCCTTCACCACTTAAAGGCCCCACCACCTTTTCATATGATCACACTGGGGACCACGCCTCTGTCACGTGAGCCTTTGAGAGACAAACCCAAACCCTGTCTATACCCCCACCGTTCATCCTCCAGGTCAGATTGGAGTGATTTTCACCCTCTGTCTCAACATCTTTAGGGCCATACTCTGGGAGACCGCCAGAACTCTGGCTTCTGGTCCATAAGTTAGGTCCATTCTATGTTACAGGTATTCTGCTGTCTAGCCCATGACTTGAATTTATGTTATTAATCAAAATGTTGACTCTGGTGCGATACTGACTTGTATCTCTGAGAATCCTACTACACTCATTCCGGTGTTACTGTCTGGGCTGCAGCCCCTCTTTCCTTTCTTGTTTGACTTTGGTGCATCTCTTGGCTCAGTTACTTGATGCTTTATGGTGTAGGCACATCCTGGTCCCTAGAGGCCTGTCTAGGATGTTGTGTGTCCACTACAGGCTGCTTGGAGAGGGGAGACCAGCCAGACTGCCAGGTGTGCAGCTTGTCTCCTGTGACTGACAGGCAGGGGCAGGATGTACAATCAGCCAGGCGATGTGGGATCCCTCTCTTCCTCCTGGGCTTCTACAGACCCCTGACCTACCTTGCGTCTCTGACCTCAGATTCTGAATGTCCTGCCCGGGGAGGGGCCCACATTTTACTGGTGCTGCCCGGCCCAGGGAGGTGATTCCCTTGCTACTTCTGCTCTTGTGCTGTAACTAGCCCTGCCTCAGCTCTTTGCAGGCTGTGTGGTGTCACTGCTCCTACCAGGTCAAGGTGTATCCCTGCAACCACTCCCCTTTTTGTGACTCACCTCTTGTACTTTGTAGGCCGTGGCTTTGTCTTCAATCTAATCTCCTCTGTTTTCCCTCTGGAATTCCTTGTGGTTCCGTTCTTGTGTCCAGTGTAACTGTGGGATTACCCATTTCTTAGCCTGTCCTTTCGTGTTCTAGGGACTGGGTGTATGTATGTTGGGTCAGGAGAGGCTCTCTGAAGCCCCCAGCTCTCCCACTCTTGTCTGTTCACGGGACATCTGCCTCTACCTCTACTGGGAGGTGTGCCCTCCTTTTGATGTGGGAGAAGTAGGGTTTAATTTTATTAATCTAGGTCCTTAGCTCTTACTTAAAAAGTATTTCAAGCACAGGCACATATATAGTGCACAAGGTGATAAAGTTTATTCAGAAGGTAAGAAAGCAAACACACACACAGGCGTAGTTAGAGTGGGCCAAAGAGAGAAGAGGATGAGGGAGAGGAAGTAGAGAAGGAACACCCTCAACACCTTCTCTCTTTGGAAGAGAGCAAGCACGTTCCAGTGCCTTCTTTTATGAGGTAGTGTCATCACCCGGGAGTTTGTGACACCTCCCTGAAATTTCACGTGGAGCTTAATATGCATTTTTACTTGGCAGCCCTTCCTCAGGTCCCAGATGAAAATTGGGTATCCTTGGAAAGGGTCTGACAGACAAATAGGATAGAATTGCAGAGGGCAGGGCCATGTGGTTTATGACCTCCTGCACAGCTAACTATTTTACTCCATATTTAGAATGAGTGTCTCTCCATAGAATACCTATCTCTGTTGTCCTCCAACTTTTATTGCTATTCCTACTTTTAAAATTTTTTAAAGGATTTATTTATTTATTTATTTATTTATTTGAAAGGCAGAGTTACACACAGAGAGAGGCAGAGTCAGAGAGAGAAGTCTTCCATCATTGGTTCACTCCCCAAATGGCCCCAGTGGCCAGAGCTTGGCCAGGCCATAGCCAGGAGCCAGGCCAGGAACTTCATCCGAGACTCCCACCGGGGTGCAGGGGCCCAAGTACTTGTGCCATCTTCTGCTGCTTTCCCAGGTGCATTAGCAGGGAGCTGGATTGGAAGTGGAACAGCTGGGACTCAAACTCACTTGCATATGGGATGCCAGCACTGCAGGTGGCAGTTTAACCCACTGTGCCACAACACTGGCCTCTTAATTTTGTTTTTAATTTATTTGAAAGGCAGAGAGAGATAGTTCACTTCCCAAATACCAACAAGAGCTGGGGTGAAGCCAGGCTAAAGTCAGGAGCCCAGAACTCATTCTGGGTCTCCCAAGTGGATGGTGGGGACCCAAGTACTTAGGCCATCAGCAGCTGCCTTCCAGAGTGTGCAATAGCATCAATTCCTTGTTCAAATCCTTTCTGACTCTGTTTCTCTTCTGGTGCTGACAGCTCCTCACTGACTCTCTCCAGCTGAGGTTGCCCTTGGAGCTCTGGGCCCACATCGTAACCCGAGTTGCCTGCTCCTCTCCCTTCCATCCCCACTCTTCTCCTTCACTTTGTGTTCCTTGTCAGGGTCAGTGTCAAAGGACCAAATTACAACACCTTTAACTAAAAATCTTTTTTTTTTTTTAACTTTTATTTAATGAATATAAATTTCCATAGTACAGCTCATGGGTTACAATGGCTTCCCCCTCCCAAAACTTCCCTCCCACCCCCAACCCTCCCCTTTCCCGCTCCCTCTCCCCTTCCAATCACATCATGATTCATTTTCAATTCTCTTTATATACAAAAGATCAGTTTAGTGGAAATTAGGTAACGATTTCAACAGTTTGCCCCCATATAGCAACACAGATTGAAAAAAAAAAAAAATACTGTTGGAGTACTAGTTATAGCATTAAATAAGAGTGTACAGCACATTAAAGGCAGAGATCCTACATATTATTTTTTTAACAATTAATTAATTTTCTATGCCATTTCCAATTTAACACCAGGGTTTTTTTTTTTTTTTCATTTCCAATTATCTTTATATACAGAAGATCACTTCAGTATATAATTAGTAAAGATCTCATCAGTTTGTACCCACGCAGAAACACCAAGTGTAAAAATACTGTTTCAGTACTAGTTATAGCATTACTGCACATTAGACAACACATTAAGGACAGATCCCACATGGGATGTAAGTACACAGTGACTCCTGTTGCTGACTTAACAATTTGACACTCTTGTTCATGGCGTCAGTAATCTCCCTAGGCTCTAGACATGAGTTGCCAGGGCTATGGAAGCCTTTAGGGTTCGCTGACTTTGATCTTATTCCGATAGGGTCACAGTCAAAGTGGAAGTTCTCTCCTCCCTTCAGAGAAGGGTACCTCCTTCTTTGATGGCCCCGTTCTTTCCACTGGGATCTCACTCACAGAGATCTTTCATTTAGGTCTTCTTCTTTTTTTCTTTTCCATGGTATCTTGGCTCTCCATGCCTACAATGCTCTCATGGGCTCTTCAGCCAGATCCGAATGCCTTAAGGGCTGATTCTGAGGCCAGAGTGTTGTTTAGGACATCTGCCATTCTATGAGTCTGCTGTGTATCCCACTTCCCATGCTGGATTTTTCTCTCCCTTTTTGATTCTATCAGTTAGTATTAGCAGACACTTGTTTGTGTGATCCCTTTGTTTCTTAGACCTATCCATGCCATCGAATGTGAACTGAAATTGATCACTTGGACTAGTGAGATGGCATTGGTACATGCCACCTTGATGGGATTGTATTAGAATCCCCTGGCACATTACTAACTCCATCCTTTGGGGCAAGACTAATTGTGCATGTCCCAAACTGTGCATCTCCTCCCTCTCTTTTCCCACTCTGAGATTTAACAGGGATCACTTTTCAGTTAAAATTTAAACACCTAAGAATAATTGTGTGTTAATTACAGAGTTCAACCAATAGTACTAGAACAACAACAACAACAACAAATACTAAAAAGGATAAAGTATTACATTGTATATCTATAGTCAGGACAAAAGCTGATCAGGTCGTTGTTTCTTATAGTGTCCATTTCACTTCAACAGGTTTCCCCTTTGGTGCTCAATTGTCGCCGATCAGGGAAAACAAATGGAATTTGTCTCTTTGGGACTGGCTTAATTCACTCAGCATGATGTTTTCCAGATCCCTCCATCTTGTTGCAAATGACTGGGTTTCATTGTTCCTTACTGCTGTATAGTATTCTATGGAGTACATGTCCCATAATTTCTTTATCCAGTCTACTGTTGATGGGCATTTGGGTTGGTTCCAGGTCTTAGCTATTGTGAATTGGGCTGCAATAAACATTAATGTGCAGATGGCTTTTTTTATTAGCCAAATTAATTTCCTTTGGGTAAATTCCAAGGAGTGGGATGGCTGGGTTGTATGGTAGGGTTATGTTCAGGTTTCTGAGGAATCTCCAGACTGACTTCCATAGTGGCCTAACCAGTTTGCATTCCCACCAACAGTGGGTTAGTGTCCCTTTTTCCCCACATCCTCTCCAGCATCTATTGTTGGTAGATTTCTGAATGTGAGCCATTCTCACCGGGGTGAGGTGAAACCTCATTGTGGTTTTGATTTGCATTTCTCTGATTGCTAGTGATCTTGAACATTTTTTCATGTGTCTGTTGGCCATTTGGATTTCCTCTTTTGAAAAATGACTATTGAGGTCCTTGGCCCATCTCTTCAGTGGGTTGTTTGTTCCGTTGTTGTGGTTTTTCTTGATTTCTATGTAGATTCTGGTTATCAACCCTTTATCTGTAGTATAGTTTGCAAATATTTTTTCCCATTCTGTCGGTTGCCTCTTCACTTTCCTGACTGTTTCTTTTGAAGTACAGAAACTTCTCAATTTGATGCAATCCCAAATGTTAATTTTGGTTTTGACTGCCTGTGCTCCTGGAGTCTTTTCCAAGAAGTCTTTGCCTGTACCTATATCTTGCAGGGTTTCTCCAATGCTCTCTAATAATTTGATGGTTTCTGGTCGTAGATTTAAGTCTTTAATCCACGTTGAGTGAATTTTTGTGTAAGGTGAAAGGTATGGGTCTTGCTTCAAGCTTCTGCACATGGAAATCCAATTTTCCCAGCACCATTTATTGAATAGACTGTCCTTATTCCAGGGATTAGTTTTGGATCTTTGATCAAATATAAGTTGGCTGTCAGTGTTTGGATTGATTTCTGGTGTTTCTATTCTGTTCCATTGGTCTATCCATCTGTTTCTGTACCAGTACCATGCTGTTTTGATAACAACTGCCCTGTAGTATGCCCTGAAATCTGGGATTGTGATGCCTCCGGCTTTGTTTTTGTTGTACAAGATTGCTTTGGCTATTCGAGGTCTTCTGTGTCTCCATATGAATTTCAGCATTATTTTTTCCAGATCTGAGAAGAATGTCTTCGGTATCTTGATTGGTATTGCATTGAATGTATAAATTGCTCTTGGGAGAATAGACATTTTGATGATATTGATTCTTCCAATCCATGAGCATGGAAGATTTCTCCATTTTTTGGTATCCTCTTCTATTTCTTTCTTTAAGGTTTTGTAGTTTTCATCGTAGAGATCTTTGACGTCCTTGGTTAAGTTTATTCCAAGGTATTTGATTGTTTTTGTAGCTATTGTGAATGGGATAGATCTTAGAAGTTCTTCCTCAGCCGTGGCATTGCCTGTGTATACAAAGGCTCTTGATTTTTGTGGATTGATTTTATATCCTGCTACTTTGCCAAACTCTTCAATGAGTTCCAGTAGTCTCTTAGTAGAGTTCTTTGGGTCCCCTAAATAAAGAATCATATCGTCTGCAAAGAGGGATAGTTTGAGTTCTTCCTTCCCGATTTGTATCCCTTTAATTTCTTTTTCTTGCCTAATAGCTCTGGCTAAAACTTCCAGAACTATATTGAATAGCAGTGGTGAGAGTGGGCATCCCTGTCTGGTACCAGATCTCAGCGGAAATGTTTCCAACTTTTCTCCATTCAATAGGATGTTGGCCGTGGGTTTTTCATATATTGCTTTGATTGTATTGAGGAATGTTCCTTCCATACCCAGTTTGCTTAGAGTTTTCATCATGAAAGGGTGTTGTATTTTATCAAATGCTTTCTCTGCGTCTATTGAGAGAATCATATGGTTTTTCTTCTGCAGTTTGTTAATGTAGTGTATTACGTTGATTGTTTTGCAGACGTTGAACCATCCTTGCATACCAGGGATAAATCCCACTTGGTCTGGGTGGATGATCTTTCTGATGTGTTGTTGCATTCTATTGGCCAGAATTTTATTGAGGATTTTTGCATCTATGTTCATCAGGGATATTGGTCTGTAATTCTCTTTCAATGCTGCATCTTTCTCCGGCTTAGGAATTAAGGTGATGCTGGCTTCATAGAAAGAATTTGGGAGGATTCCCTCTTTTTCGATTGTTCTGAATAGTTTGAGAAGAATTGGAGTTAGTTCTTCTCTAAATGTCTGGTAGAACTCAGCAGTGAATCCATCTGGTCCTGGGCTTTTCTTTGTTGGGAGGGCCTTTATTACTGTTTCAATTTCTGTGTCAGTTATGGGTCTGTTTAGGTTTTCTATGTCTTCCTGGCTCAATTTAGGTAGGTTGTATGTGTCCAAGAATCTGTCCATTTCTGATAGATTTCCCTGTTTGCTGGCATACAAGTCCTTGTAGTAATTTCTGATGATTCTTTTTATTTCTGTGGTGTCTGTTGTTACGTTTCCATTTTCATCTCTGATCCTATTGATTTGGGTCTTTTCTCTTCTTTTTTTAGTTAGTTGGGCCAATGGGGTGTCAATTTTGTTTATTTTTTCAAAGAACCAGCTCCTTGTTTGGCTGATTTTTTGTAATGTTTTTTTTGATTCAATCCTGTTGATTTCTTCTTTGATTTTAATTATTTCCCTTCTTCTACTGGGTTTGGGTTTGGTTTGCTGCAGATTTTCTAGATCCTTGAGGTGACTTGAAAGCTCATCTATTTGGTGTCTCTCCAATTTCTTGATGTAGGCACCTATTGATATAAACTTTCCTCTTAATACTGCTTTTGTTGTATCCCATAGGTTTTGGTATGTTGTGCTGTTATCCTCATTTACTTCCAGAAAGTTTTTGATTTCTCTTTTAATTTCTTCTATGACCCATTGTTCATTCAGGAGCATGTTGTTCAATCTCCATGTGTTCGAACGTGCTCTGGGGATTCCCGAGTTGCTAATTTCCAATTTCATTCCTTTGTGGTCTGAGAAGTTGCATGGTATGATTCTAATTCTCTTGAATTTGCTGAGACTTGCTTTATGGCCTAGTATGTGGTCAATCCTAGAGAAGGTTCCATGCACTGCTGAGAAGAATGTAAAGTCCTTAGATGTAGGATGAAATGTTCTGTAGATATCTGTTAGATCCATTTGGGCTATAGTGTCATTTAAATCTGCTGCCTCCTTGTTGATCTTCTGTCCTGTTGATCTGTCTATCTCTGAGAGTGGAGTATTGAAGTCCCCCAGTACTATTGTATTGGGGTCTAAGTCTCCCTTTAAGTCCCTTAACAAGTCTTTTAAATAAGCTGGTGCCCTGTGATTAGGTGCATATACATTGACAATCCTTATATCTTCCTGTTGAATGGATCCCTTAATCATTAAATAGTGCCCCTCTTTGTCTCTCCTGACAGTTTTTGTGGTAAAGTTTATGTTGTCTGATATTAAGATGGCTACGCCCGCTCTTTTTTCATTTCTGTTGGCATGGTATATCTTTTTCCAGCCTTTCACTTTCAGTCTGTATGGATCATTGTTGGAAAGATGAGTTTCTTGTAAGCAGCAAAAAGATGGGTTTTGTTCCTTAACCCAGTCAGCCAATCGGTGTCTTTTAACTGGACAGTTCAAGCCATTAACATTCAATGTGACTATTGAGAAGGAGTAACTTTGCCCTGCCATTTGCCAAAGATATTTTCTAATATCTGGTTTGAGATTCTTGTGGTCTTTTGCTGTGAGGTTTCCTTCCTTTACCTTCCTTCATATTGGTTACCGTGTTTCTGTGTTTCTGTATGCAACACATCTTTAAGCATCTTTTGCAGGGCAGGACGAGTGGCGACAAATTCTTTCAATTTCTGTTTGCTGTGAAAGGTCTTTATTTCACCTTCATTCACAAATGAGAGCTTTGCAGGATATAATATTCTGGGCTGGCAGTTTTTCTCTCTTAGTACCTGGGCTATATCTCGCCATTCTCTCCTGGCTTGTAGGGTTTCTGATGAGAAGTCAGCTGTGAGTCTAATTGGAGATCCTCTGAGAGTAATCTGACGTTTCTCTCTTGCACATTTTAGGATCTTTTCTTTGTGTTTCACTGTGGTGAGTTTGATTACAACATGTCGTGGTGAGGTTCTCTTTTGGTCATGTTTATTAGGGGTTCTATGGGCTTCCTGTACTAGGATGTCTGTCCTTCTCCAAACCTGGGAAATTTTCTGCTAGTATCTCACTAAAAAGGCCTTCTAACCCTTTCTCCCTTTCCATGCCTTCAGGAACTCCTAGAACCCGAATGTTGGGTTTTTTAATAGTATCCTGTAGGTTCCTGACAGTATTTTTTAGATTTCTGATTTCTTCTTTTCTTTGATTTGACTGTTTCCTTTCCTGTTCTCTGTCTTCTAATTCCGAAATTCTCTCTTCTGCTTCGCCCATTCTGTTTTTAAGGCTCTCTAATGTGTTTGTCATTTGATCTATTGAGTTCTTCATTTCATTGTGGTTTTTTCTCACTATCTCAATTTCCTTTTCTACTAGTTGTTTCATTTCATTTTGATTCCTCCTTAATATTTCATTTTCACGGGAGAGATTTTCTATCTTGTCCATTAAGGATTTCTGTAGTTCAAGAATTTGTTTTTGAGAACTTCTTAATGTTCTTATCAATTTTTTGAGATCTGCTTCTTGCATTCCCTCTATCTCTTCCTCTTCATAATCTTGCATTGGCGTGCCTTGTTCACTAGGGGGCGTCATAGTGTTGCTCTTGTTACCTCGGCTTCTATGTTTGTTGTTTGTCATGTTGGAGATAATTTATGGTGGTTTTTTTTTATTTGCTGTGGTGTTTTTTTTTTTTCTCGTTATACTATTCCCCTAAGTGAGCTGACTGCTTTGTTGGAGCCTTAGGGGCTGTGATGGGTGTGGCCAGAGAGCTGTGCTTCAGGTAAACTCTTCAGGTTTAAGGCTGTGTAAAGAGCGTCCCAGATTGCTCACTCTCTTGCTCCTTGCTGGCTCGCTTTCTCTCTCTCTTTTTTTTTTTTTTTGACTCAGTTGGGAGTGGAGTTGAGGGTAGTTGAAATCTGGCCTCTGTGAGTATTCGTTTGATCTACCCCTGGGACCACACACAGAGTTTACCTAGCCCTCAATGTGTTCTCCAGTTTCGCTAAAGTTACTGAGTTTGGCTGCGCTTTACATATGTAAAATCGCGGTGCTCTTTGTTTTGCTTGGTGAGTGAAGGGAGAGGCCTCTTTTCCCTCCCCCCAGTTTTTCGGGTTTCTGAGGTCTCTGTCTTACCCTCCTCGGTTCCCGCGCTGGCGAGAATCTGTGGCTCTGGCTCCTCTCCTGCCGCTCGGTCCGTCCTGGTCGGCTCTCTACGCGGTGGGCTCCCTGCAAGTCCTCCGTGTCCCATCCACAAGATCCGGAAGCGCCTCCTCTGCAGTTTTTTTCTTGAGTCTTTTCCTGAGGCTTTTTGTTCACTCTCCAAATGCCTACAAGGGCCAGCCAGGGCTGAACTGGGGCAACAGCCAGGAGTCAGGAACTCAATCCAGATCTCCCTTATGGTTGGCAGGAATCCAATCACTTAAGCCATCATCACTGCATCCCATGGTGTGCATTATCAACTAAAAATCTTAATTGGCTGTATTAATGATTGGAGAATGGGGCAATACTTCATTCTAAAGAAATAGATCGCTTCTCGGCCTTTTGGCTAAGATCAAGTGTAAAAAAATAGAATGAGGGTTCCAGTGAGCTGAGCAGAAAAGTTTGGCTTTATGGACAGAGAGGACTGAAGAAAGCAGAAACAATTACAAGTTACTATCCTTGGAAGGCAGGGCCAGGGAGACAGAACAATAGGAAAGTTAACTGATTAGTTAAGGTCGGGCTGCTTTTCATAAGGATTAGAGATTGTCAGGCCTATTTGAGAAATCTGGTTATTGTCTCTTTCTCCTCCCTGAGGTCAGGTAACAGCTTGCTCAGTTGAGTAACCCCACTTTCATGTTTAGTCTGCTCATACTATAGGGGTTAGTCCAAAACAGTGGCCTCCTATAGTTTTTTTAAAAGATTTATTTATTTATTTGAAAGAGAGAGAAGAAGCAGAAAGAGAAATCTTCCATCGCTGGATTACTCCCCAATTGGCTGCAATGGCTGGAGCTGCGCTGATCTGAAGCTAGCTGCCAGGAGCTTCCTCTAGGTCTTCCCATGCCAGTGCGGGGGCCCAAGGACTTGGGCCATCTTCTGCTTTCCCAGGCCGCAGCAGAGAGCTGGACAGGAAGTGGAGCAGCTGGGACTTGAACTGGCATCCGTATGGGATGCCGGCACTGCAGGCACGGCTTTACCCGCTACGCCACAGCGCTGGCCCCCTCCTATAATTTTTATCTTGACAGTGGTCATTCTTGAATTGCTCCCCCCCTTACTTCCCACACCAACCTAGTCCTGATCCCTGTCAGGTTTTTTCTGCTGACCTTCTGTCATACTTCCTTTCCTCTCTGTCTCCACTCTAGTGCTGACCCTTGGAGCCTCTCAGTTGGATCTCATTGCGATCCATTGTTCCAGTTTTCACACCTCTGCCTGTGTGACAGCAAGCCATAGTGACACCATATTGAGTCTCACCTTTCCATTCCGACCTCCCTCTCACCCTCAGAAGGACACTGCCCACCTGGCAGCCCAACCGGCCCCACTTTCCACCCATAAAGTTGCAGTCACCACAAGGCTGGCTGATAAGGTCTGCAAGCACAGCAGCATGCCCAAGGGGCTAGCTCCTACAGCGTAGTAAAGGGACGCTGTGCACGTGCTCCCACCCAGCTCCCTGCCAGCCCACACCTGTGTAGGACCTTGCCTCTCCCGTGGCAGTGCGGCCTCAGCACCCTCCCCGCTCTGGGATCCTGCATGTGTGATAGCGAGTCTCAGGATTCCTTCTCAGGTGGGGGTGGGGCGCATTAGGTGCTCGATTGACCTTCAGGTGTCACCTCAAACCCTTTCTGACTCCTGGTGACCTGCAGATGAAGCCTCCACGCTGTCTCACAAAGCACAGGGCTTGCTTTCAGCTCCCTTCTGCCATCTCTCTTGCGGCCATGCACATGCCTTTTCCTGGGCAGCCATTCGCTTTCCAGGGACAGAAGACCACAGCACCAGGCCTGGTAGGAAGTAGATGCTCACATGGTTTGTGCAATGAAACCTTAGGAGATTATGATGGAGAGGTATAAGTAGCAATTAATATGTTAAAGCTTTCTCTCATCCCATCTCAGATATAACTGGTGGAGCATGTCAGATATGTAAAAAAAAAGCCCGAGAAAAGTTCAAGGAATTAAGCGAAGAAAATTTGCTCCTGATCAATAAAAATCAAGAACTTATCCTTGAACTGCATGTAATGAAAGAAGCGATGAGAGAACTGCATTTAAAATGCAAGAGGCTGGAAGACGACAGCTGTGCGCTGCAGGAAGCCGAGAAAGCGTCCTCTCAGGGAGGTGAGCCAGGCGCGCGGTTGTTCCATTGCTAAGGAATACGTAACACTTCACTCCTTGTATTCTTGCCGTGTTGACATTGTACGTTGTACATATTGTTATTTTATATGTGATACTGAAGATTCTTTCATTAATATTATGCTTTTTGAAGTTTGGTTTCATCTGCTATGTCATTACTATTGTTTAGCTAAAGAAATTCTGATACTTCTCTTGGAACTTGATGCTTGGCATAGTACCTTTTAAACATTTTAAAAAATTATTATTTTGGCCGGCACCGTGGCTTAACAGGCTAATCCTCCACTTTGCGGCGCTGGCACACTGGGTTCTAGTCCCGGTTGGGGCGCCGGATTCTATCCCGGTTGCCCCTCTTCCAGGCCAGCTCTCTGCTATGGCCCGGGAAGGCAGTGGAGGATGGCCCAAGTGCTTGGGCCCTGCACCCCATGGGAGACCAGGAGAAGCACCTGGCTCCTGGCTTCGGATCAGCGAGATGCGCCGGCCGCAGCGGCCATTGGAGGGTGAACCAACGGCAAAAAGGAAGACCTTTCTCTCTGTCTCTCTCTCTCTCTCACTATCCACTCTCCCTGTCAAAAAAAATATATATATTATTTTAATAATTTGACTGGAAAGTGAGAATGAGACACACAGAGAAATCTTCTGTCCATTGGTTCACTTGCCAAATGCCCATACCATAAGCTGGGGCTGAACCAGGATGAAGCCGGGAGCCTCCAGAACACAATCTGGGTCTCCCGTGTGGGTGGCAGGAGTGGCAGGGACCCAAATACTTAACCCATCATGTTAACTTAACCCATGCCTGCCTCCCAGGTGCATATTAGCAGGAAGCTAGGTTGGAAGCAGAGGACCTAGGTCTTGAACCAGAAACTCTGATATGAGATGCAGGCATCCCAAGTGGCGTGTTAACTGCTGTTCTAAATGCCCTTCCCAGCATAATGTCTTACATGTATCTCATGTCAGTTTTTATCCCTGTGAGCATCATATAAAAGTGTCTCTTTTACCACATATTAACCAGCATTTTCCTTGCTAATTTGATAGACACAAAGAGAAAGAAATTATATTTTAGTTTGTATTTCTTTTATTATTGATGAGTTTGAATTTTTTTCATATCCTTACAGGTCATTTTCTTTCTCTTTCATAAACTTTCTACCTTTAAATTTATATACTTCAGGTTTTTCTTATTGATTTGTGGGAACTTTTTATATACTGAAGATTTTAGTCATTTGTCAACATATGTAATATTTTATTAGTTTAATGATAATACAACTAAATCTATAGGATTTTTTCTTTTGTTACTTTATACCTTGGTGTTAAATCATTTTTTAACTCTAAGCTTATATAAAATATTCACCAATTTTTTTTAATATGTCTGTAAGACTAATATTATGACCTAAGTTTTCTTCATGTAGACCCTGCATCTTTCTTGTCTTAGGCACATTTATTTCTAGATACCTACTGTTATTTGTGCTGTTACCCTGTGGGATCTGTTTACTATTATTTTTTCTAATAGGACAATGCTATTTGGGAAGATTATAAGTTCTAAAATTTCCATTATTTTTAAAGACTCATTTATTTGAAAGATAGAGTCACAAAGAGGCAGAGGCAGAGAGAGAGGTCTTCCATCCGCTGGTTCACTCCCCAAATGGCAGCAATGGCTGGAGCTGTGCCCATCCAGAGCCAGGAGCCAGGAGCTTCCTCCTGGTCTCCCACGCAGGTGCAGGGGCCCAAGGACCCAGGCCATCCTACACTGCTTTCCCAGGCCATAGCAGAGAGCTGGATGAGAAGTGGAGCAGCCGGGACTCAAACCGGTGCCCATATAGGATGCTGGCTGGCACTGTAGGCAGCAGCTTTACCCACTACACCACAGCACATGATTTTTCTAGGCAAATATTTTTCTTTTGTTTTCTTTTCCTTTCTTTCTTTTTTTCTTCTCCTTTTTTTTTTTTTTTTAAAGATTTATTTATTTATTTTAAAGGCAGAATTACAGAGAGGCAGAGGTAGAGAGAAATCTTCCATCCTTTGGCTTGCTCCCCAAATGGCTGCAATGGCTAGAGCTGAACTGATCTGAAGCCAGGAACCAGGAGTTTCTTCTGGGTCTCCTACACGGGTGCAGGGGCCCAAGGACTTGGGCCATCTTCTGCTTTCCCAGGCCATAGCAGAGAGCTGGATCGGAAGTGGAGTAGCCTGCCTCGAAACGTCACCCATATGGGATGCCGGCCCTGCAGGTGGCTACTTTATCTGCTACACCACAGTGCTGATCCCCAGTGCATACATTTTTCTATCATGTGACACAATGGCTATTTCTTTTCAATTTAAAATTTTATTTTACATTATTGTACATGTAAAAACTTTAAAAACAATTAACTATTCAATGTTAGTTACTTTATTTACCACACACATTTCACTGCCAATACAAGCCTAAAAGGATTAGCAATTATATAAAATTTTCATTAACTTCTTATAATATTAACTTAATTTTTTTTGGAAGTTGCTGAACCTGAATTACTTTATCTAAGGAAACAAGCTCAAGAATTGGTGGATGAAAACGACGGGTTGAAAATGACCATCCATCGTTTGAATGTAGAACTGAGTCGATATCAAACAAAATTTAGGCATTTGTCCAAGGAAGAGGTAATGTTTCCAATTATGAAAAACCAAGCTTCTCGGGTTTTCTTTTATCCCTTACTGATGAATTGATTCTCAACTCTCAGGCATTCTTGTTTATTATAGTCTGGTATAAAAAATAGATGCATCCAAAGCATAGTCTTTGTGAGGATCATTCCGTTGCCTGCCTTCCTTTCCCAAACACATCCAGTAGACACTCCATATGAAACAGTGGGCTGATGTAGAAACGTATAACGGACGAAAAGTCTGTCTGCTGCTCCATGCTCAGACCTGTTCTCAAGGTTACAGTTGGTGCTCGTCAGTGCACAAACTCAGAAAACAAACAAATGAGTTCTTACTTTTTGGGAATGACTGCAGAATTCAATTGCACAGACTTGCTGAGCAAGCTGCTCAGATGCTGTGAGGAGTACAAGAGAACCAGAACCTCAGGCCCTGTTCTCAGGGAACAGACTTCCCAGGTCCGAGCCTTCTGCAGGGCTATGGGGTGCTGTGCAAGCAGGCCCAGGGACAGCCCACCCGCCCCAGGCACTCCTTTTCTGCCCTGTGCAAATGCCACATTCTCTTTGAGAGTCTTCTCTGATCACTACAGCTGGAAGTGATATCTCTTAAACTATTGCAGGGTGTTTGTTGTTGTTGTTGTTTGTTGTGTTGGTCTTAAGAGATTGATAGCTTGCTGCCCTGTACACTTTCCTGTGTTTTATGTTCATGTATGTTGGAAGACTTATCTCTGTAATTAGTCCATAAAATCCTTAACAAGGATCGTTTCACAATGTCTGCAAGGACTTAATGAGTTTACAATGTTGACTGAATGCATGAGTGATGAGGTAGATGTTAAGGTGAACGCATTGGAAAGTTTTTGTTCAACAAGAAAGTATCCTGTCAGGGCCATTGCTTGCCTGTGAGATTTGCCCTCCTGCTATAAACAACTGAAGCACTAGGCAGACCGTAGGGAAGTGTGTCAGCCTCGTGCTGCAGGCAGCCCTGGGCTGCAGTTCCTGGGAGCAGGGGCATAGGTGGGCCTGTGATCACCTCTGCTTTCTGCTCGGAGGCAATGAACCCGAACAGCACAGCGATCTTGCTGGTTCACGGGATAGACTTGGAGAGGCTGAGGAGACTAGAATGTGCAGGGCTAGGCTACCAGAAAGGAGCTCTGGGGAGAGAGAAGTGTAGAAACCCACAGGAGATTGCTTGGAGGTGTTTGTTAAATACTAACCTATACATGTTTAGGTTGAAACTCTGAGGCTGGGCAGAAAACAAACAGGGAGCTGGGAGCTCCCGTGGCACTGGGAGACCAGCCACGTCATGGAGCCCTTGTTGAATGCTGTGCCGTTGAGCAAGGAGCCCAGAAGGGCCACACTTCAGTAGTATAGCTAACCTAGCCTTTCAGCAGAGATCACCCAGACCGCCATAACCAGAGGAGAAAGCAAGCCTCCAATTCATCAAGCCCATCCACTAGTAACTTAAGTGCCTGCACAGAGAAAAGTAAGCCAGCACCGTTTAAAGGAGGACAACAAAATCCGGGCACTCACCAAATACTCAAAAAGTGCAGCATCCCATAAAATGTTACTAGATGTGTTTCAGATTTTAAAAGATGAAAAAGACTGGACAGCTAAGTGTAACCAGTGTGGATTCTTTTTTTCCCCACAATTATTAAATTGCTTACTTGAAAGTAAGAGCAAAGTGAGAGCAAGAGAGAGAAATCTTCATCTGCTGGTTTACTCTCCAAGTGGCCATAACAGCCAGGTCTGGGCCAGATGGAAGTCAAGATCCGGGATCTCCATTGTGGTCTCCCTCCTGGGTGGTGGGGCCCTAGTACCTGGGCCATCATCTGTAACCTTCCCAGGCACATTGGTTAGGAAGCTGTATTAGACACAGAGTAGCAAGCACTGCAGAATGTGGAATGGTGGTGTCGCGAGCAGCAGCCTAATCCTGTGTGCCATGACGTGAGTTGGAAGATAGTCCCCTAGGTTAGAAAACAGTGTTAGAGCAATGTTTCTTGATTTTATGATAACACTATGGTGAAGTAAGTGAAAAGTTTTGTTCTTAGGAAATATACACTATTTAGAGGAAAGGGGGCCTTGTATTTATAAATTACTCTCAAACATTGCAGAAAAAGGGTTTTTTTAATCCGTTTAGGTGGATGATGCCCATTGTAGATTAATATGTAAGACCTGATACTTCAGAGGAGGTATAGCTTAATGTGTCTTCAATGTGTGCTTCCTTCTTAGAGTTTAACTATTGAAGGCCTCCCATCAAAGGGCCCTATACCACCCTGGTTGGTAAGTAAACATTATTCACTTTCATCCTCATATTTTCTAGACTATATATGCATGGCTATTAAACACTGTTCCAAAATAAATATATTTTCTTGCCTTTTTTTTTAAATTGCTGATTGTGTGTGTAAGAAATATAGTAATCACCTTTTGTTCCATTCTCTCCAGTTGGATATAAAGTACCTGTCTCCATTGTTGTTGGCTTATGAGGACAGAATGAAAGAGAAGGATGAGCTCAATGCCACCCTCGAGGTAGGTTGGCAGTATCTCAGGAGAGACAGGGTTTATAAGAAGTCAGATGGTTGCAAACTTGGAGGAAATGTGTTGGAGCTAGGTGTGCCCAACATGTGGTAGATACTCTAAAGGCTTGTTAAAGGACAGTCAGGAGGAAGTGAAGAAGGAGTGTGTTAGGAAATGAGGGAGGGAACAGAGGAGGAACGGAAGGAGTGATTGACAGAGCAGGGGCAGGGTGAGTAGGGATCATGGAAGGAGGGAGGGAGGGACCGAGTAGGGCTGCATTGCAGGCTGTGGTTTCCTGAACAGGCAGGACTGGGACCTTGGAGGGCAGAGGAAGCAGCAATGGGAAACATTTCTCTTCTGGGACTGTGCAGCTGCAACCAGCACCATTAAGAGGGAGATAATGGGCAGGCAGGGGAAGGTAATCAGTTGGGGATGATTTGGACAATCTTAGATGCTGTTCCCTCCCTCCTTTTTTTCTTTCTCTTTCTTTCTTTCTCTCTCTCTTTTAGAGAGAAATGAGAGCGAGAGAGAACTCTTATTCCCTGGCTCATTCTCCAAATGCTCCCTATGACTGGGACTGGGTCAGGACAGAGTGGGAAGCTAGAAACTCAGTTCAG
>NW_026909523.1:0-37378 GCF_033115175.1 Lepus europaeus
AACGCGCTGCGGCCTCCAGGGACACAGGGGACACGAGTGGCTGTGTGGCTTGCAGTGCCCGACCAGAGGGAGGGAGGTTGTCTGGCTGCTGAGGCGCAGCCGGTGTCAGCCCTTCGGGGAACTGCCCGTGGATGCTTCGGGAATGGGGGCTGCCAACTCAGAACCCCCGTTCCCTGTGGCTGCAGCCAGCCAGGGGGGCTCCAGGGTCGGGCGCGCCCGCGGGCCTGGGGGGCTTCTTGCCTGTGTGCAGGGCTTCTACGCACAAGGTGGCACCTCATCCCGGCCCAAGGGTGGTGGCAGGAACCCAGGAGGCGCTCGGGGACTCAGCAGGGCCCGCCCCTGGGGCCAGGGGTCTGGCAGGCTCCGGGGGCAAATGGATTACGGAAGCCGAGAGGGGCCCGTCCGCGCCAAATCCCAAAACGCGCTGCGGCCTCCAGGGACACAGGGGACACGAGTGGCTGTGTGGCTTGCAGTGCCCGACCAGAGGGAGGGAGGTTGTCTGGCTGCTGAGGCGCAGCCGGTGTCAGCCCTTCGGGGAACTGCCCGTGGATGCTTCGGGAATGGGGGCTGCCAACTCAGAACCCCCGTTCCCTGTGGCTGCAGCCAGCCAGGGGGCTCCAGGGTCGGGCGCGCCCGCGGGCCTGGGGGGCTTTCTTGCCTGTGTGCAGGGCTTCTACGCACAAGGTGGCACCTCATCCCAGCCCAAGGGTGGTGGCAGGAACCCAGGAGGCGCTCGGGGACTCAGCAGGGCCCGCCCCTGGGGCCAGGGGTCTGGCAGGCTCCGGGGGCAAATGGACTACGGAAGCCGAGAGGGGCCCGTCCGCGCCAAAACCCAAAACGCGCTGCGGCCTCAGGGACACAGGGGACACGAGTGGCTGTGTGGCTTGCAGTGCCCGACCAGAGGGAGGGAGGTTGTCTGGCTGCTGAGGCGCAGCCGGTGTCAGCCCTTCGGGGAACTGCCCGTGGATGCTTCGGGAATGGGGGGCTGCCAACTCAGAACCCCCGTTCCCTGTGGCTGCAGCCAGCCAGGGGGCTCCAGGGTCGGGCGCGCCCGCGGGCCTGGGGGCTTCTTGCCTCTGTGCAGGGCTTCTACGCACAAGGTGGCACCTCATCCCGGCCCAAGGGTGGTGGCAGGAACCCAGGAGGCGCTCGGGAACTCAGCAGGGCCCGCCCCTGGGGCCAGGGGTCTGGCAGGCTCCCGGGCAAACGGACTACGGAAGCCGAGAGGGGCCCGTCCGCGCCAAAACCCAAAACGCGCTGCGGCCTCCAGGGACACAGGGGACACGAGTGGCTGTGTGGCTTGCAGTGCCCGACCAGAGGGAGGGAGGTTGTCTGGCTGCTGAGGCGCAGCCGGTGTCAGCCCTTCGGGGAACTGCCCGTGGATGCTTCGGGAATGGGGGCTGCCAACTCAGAACCCCCGTTCCCTGTGGCTGCAGCCAGCCAGGGGGCTCCAGGGTCGGGCGCGCCCGCGGGCCTGGGGGGCTTCTTGCCTGTGTGCAGGGCTTCTACGCACAAGGTGGCACCTCATCCCGGCCCAAGGGTGGTGGCAGGAACCCAGGAGGCGCTCGGGGACTCAGCAGGGCCCGCCCCTGGGGCCAGGGGTCTGGCAGGCTCCGGGGGCAAATGGACTACGGAAGCCGAGAGGGGCCCGTCCGCGCCAAAACCCAAAACGCGCTGCGGCCTCCAGGGACACAGGGGAAACGAGTGGCTGTGTGGCTTGCAGTGCCCGACCAGAGGGAGGGAGGTTGTCTGGCTGCTGAGGCGCAGCCGGTGTCAGCCCTTCGGGGAACTGCCCGTGGATGCTTCGGGAATGGGGGCTGCCAACTCAGAACCCCCGTTCCCTGTGGCTGCAGCCAGCCAGGGGGCTCCAGGGTCGGGCGCGCCCGCGGGCCTGGGGGGCTTCTTGCCTGTATGCAGGGCTTCTACGCACAAGGTGGCACCTCATCCCGGCCCAAGGGTGGTGGCAGGAACCCAGGAGGCGCTCGGGGACTCAGCAGGGCCCGCCCCTGGGGCCAGGGGTCTGGCAGGCTCCGGGGTAAATGGACTACGGAAGCCGAGAGGGGCCCGTCCGCGCCAAAACCCAAAACGCGCTGCGGCCTCCAGGGACACAGGGGACACGAGTGGCTGTGTGGCTTGCAGTGCCCGACCAGAGGGAGGGAGGTTGTCTGGCTGCTGAGGCGCAGCCGGTGTCAGCCCTTCGGGGAACTGCCCGTGGATGCTTCGGGAATGGGGGCTGCCAACTCAGAACCCCCGTTCCCTGTGGCTGCAGCCAGCCAGGGGGCTCCAGGGTCGGGCGCGCCCGCGGGCCTGGGGGGCTTCTTGGCTGTGTGCAGGGCTTCTACGCACAAGGTGGCACCTCATCCCGGCCCAAGGGTGGTGGCAGGAACCCAGGAGGCGCTCGGGGACTCAGCAGGGCCCGCCCCTGGGGCCAGGGGTCTGGCAGGCTCCGGGCAAATGGACTACGGAAGCCGAGAGGGGCCCGTCCGCGCCAAAACCCAAAACGCGCTGCGGCCTCCAGGGACACAGGGGACACGAGTGGCTGTGTGGCTTGCAGTGCCCGACCAGAGGGAGGGAGGTTGTCTGGCTGCTGAGGCGCAGCCGGTGTCAGCCCTTCGGGGAACTGCCCGTGGATGCTTCGGGAATGGGGGCTGCCAACTCAGAACCCCCGTTCCCTGTGGCTGCAAGCCAGGGGGCTCCAGGGTCGGGCGCGCCCGCGGGCCTGGGGGGCTTCTTGCCTGTGTGCAGGGCTTCTACGCACAAGGTGGCACCTCATCCCAGCCCAAGGGTGGTGGCAGGAACCCAGGAGGCGCTCGGGGACTCAGCAGGGCCCGCCCCTGGGGCCAGGGGTCTGGCAGGCTCCGGGGGCAAATGGACTACGGAAGCCGAGAGGGGCCCGTCCGCGCCAAAACCCAAAACGCGCTGCGGCCTCCAGGGACACAGGGGACACGAGTGGCTGTGTGGCTTGCAGTGCCCGACCAGAGGGAGGGAGGTTGTCTGGCTGCTGAGGCGCAGCCGGTGTCAGCCCTTCGGGGAACTGCCCGTGGATGCTTCGGGAATGGGGGCTGCCAACTCAGAACCCCCGTTCCCTGTGGCTGCAGCCAGCCAGGGGGCTCCAGGGTCGGGCGCGCCCGCGGGCCTGGGGGGCTTCTTGCCTCTGTGCAGGGCTTCTACGCACAAGGTGGCACCTCATCCCGGCCCAAGGGTGGTGGCAGGAACCCAGGAGGCGCTCGGGAACTCAGCAGGGCCCGCCCCTGGGGCCAGGGGTCTGGCAGGCTCCCGGGCAAACGGACTACGGAAGCCGAGAGGGGCCCGTCCGCGCCAAAACCCAAAACGCGCTGTGGCCTCCAGGGACACAGGGGACACGAGTGGCTGTGTGGCTTGCAGTGCCCGACCAGAGGGAGGGAGGTTGTCTGGCTGCTGAGGCGCAGCCGGTGTCAGCCCTTCGGGGAACTGCCCGTGGATGCTTCGGGAATGGGGGCTGCCAACTCAGAACCCCCGTTCCCTGTGGCTGCAGCCAGCCAGGGGGCTCCAGGGTCGGGCGCGCCCGCGGGCCTGGGGGGCTTCTTGGCTGTGTGCAGGGCTTCTACGCACAAGGTGGCACCTCATCCCGGCCCAAGGGTGGTGGCAGGAACCCAGGAGGCGCTGGGGACTCAGCAGGGCCCGGCCCCTGGGGCCAGGGGTCTGGCAGGCTCCGGGGGCAAATGGACTACGGAAGCCGAGAGGGGCCCGTCCGCGCCAAAACCCAAAACGCGCTGCGGCCTCCAGGGACACAGGGGAAACGAGTGGCTGTGTGGCTTGCAGTGCCCGACCAGAGGGAGGGAGGTTGTCTGGCTGCTGAGGCGCAGCCGGTGTCAGCCCTTCGGGGAACTGCCCGTGGATGCTTCGGGAATGGGGGCTGCCAACTCAGAACCCCCGTTCCCTGTGGCTGCAGCCAGCCAGGGGGCTCCAGGGTCGGGCGCGCCCGCGGCCTGGGGGGCTTCTTGCCTGTATGCAGGGCTTCTACGCACAAGGTGGCACCTCATCCCGGCCCAAGGGTGGTGGCAGGAACCCAGGAGGCGCTCGGGGGACTCAGCAGGGCCCGCCCCTGGGGCCAGGGGTCTGGCAGGCTCCGGGGTAAATGGACTACGGAAGCCGAGAGGGGCCCGTCCGCGCCAAAAACCCAAAACGCGCTGCGGCCTCCAGGGACACAGGGGACACGAGTGGCTGTGTGGCTTGCAGTGCCCGACCAGAGGGAGGGAGGTTGTCTGGCTGCTGAGGCGCAGCCGGTGTCAGCCCTTCGGGGAACTGCCCGTGGATGCTTCGGGAATGGGGGCTGCTCAACTCAGAACCCCCGTTCCCTGTGGCTGCAGCAGCCAGGGGGCTCCAGGGTCGGGCGCGCCCGGCGGGCCTGGGGGGCTTCTTGCCTGTATGCAGGGCTTCTACGCACAAGGTGGCACCTCATCCCGGCCCAAGGGTGGTGGCAGGAACCCAGGAGGCGCTCGGGGACTCAGCAGGGCCCGCCCCTGGGGCCAGGGGTCTGGCAGGCTCCGGGGTAAATGGACTACGGAAGCCGAGAGGGGCCCGTCCGCGCCAAAACCCAAAACGCGCTGCGGCCTCCAGGGACACAGGGACACGAGTGGCTGTGTGGCTTGCAGTGCCCGACCAGAGGGAGGGAGGTTGTCTGGCTGCTGAGGCGCAGCCGGTGTCAGCCCTTCGGGGAACTGCCCGTGGATGCTTCGGGAATGGGGGCTGCCAACTCAGAACCCCCGTTCCCTGTGGCTGCAGCCAGCCAGGGGGCTCCAGGGGTCGGGCGCGCCCGCGGGCCTGGGGGGCTTCTTGCCTGTGTGCAGGGCTTCTACGCACAAAGGTGGCACCTCATCCCGGCCCAAGGGTGGTGGCAGGAACCCAGGAGGCGCTCGGGGACTCAGCAGGGCCCGCCCCTGGGGCCAGGGGTCTGGCAGGCTCCGGGGCAAATGGACTACGGAAGCCGAGAGGGGCCCGTCCGCGCCAAAACCCAAAACGCGCTGCGGCCTCCAGGGACACAGGGGACACGAGTGGCTGTGTGGCTTGCAGTGCCCGACCAGAGGGAGGGAGGTTGTCTGGCTGCTGAGGCGCAGCCGGTGTCAGCCCTTCGGGAACTGCCCGTGGATGCTTCGGGAATGGGGGCTGCCAACTCAGAACCCCCGTTCCCTGTGGCTGCAGCCAGCCAGGGGGCTCCAGGGTCGGGCGCGCCCGCGGGCCTGGGGGGCTTCTTGCCTGTGTGCAGGGCTTCTACGCACAAGGTGGCACCTCATCCCAGCCCAAGGGTGGTGGCAGGAACCCAGGAGGCGCTCGGGGACTCAGCAGGGCCCGCCCCTGGGGCCAGGGGTCTGGCAGGCTCCGGGGGCAAATGGACTACGGAAGCCGAGAGGGGCCCGTCCGCGCCAAAACCCAAAACGCGCTGCGGCCTCCAGGGACACAGGGGACACGAGTGGCTGTGTGGCTTGCAGTGCCCGACCAGAGGGAGGGAGGTTGTCTGGCTGCTGAGGCGCAGCCGGTGTCAGCCCTTCGGGGAACTGCCCGTGGATGCTTCGGGAATGGGGGCTGCCAACTCAGAACCCCCGTTCCCTGTGGCTGCAGCCAGCCAGGGGGCTCCAGGGTCGGGCGCGCCCGCGGGCCTGGGGGGCTTCTTGCCTCTGTGCAGGGCTTCTACGCACAAGGTGGCACCTCATCCCGGCCCAAGGGTGGTGGCAGGAACCCAGGAGGCGCTCGGGAACTCAGCAGGGCCCGCCCCTGGGGCCAGGGGTCTGGCAGGCTCCCGGGCAAACGGACTACGGAAGCCGAGAGGGGCCCGTCCGCGCCAAAACCCAAAACGCGCTGCGGCCTCCAGGGACACAGGGGACACGAGTGGCTGTGTGGCTTGCAGTGCCCGACCAGAGGGAGGGAGGTTGTCTGGCTGCTGAGGCGCAGCCGGTGTCAGCCCTTCGGGGAACTGCCCGTGGATGCTTCGGGAATGGGGGCTGCCAACTCAGAACCCCCGTTCCCTGTGGCTGCAGCCAGCCAGGGGGCTCCAGGGTCGGGCGCGCCCGCGGGCCTGGGGGGCTTCTTGGCTGTGTGCAGGGCTTCTACGCACAAGGTGGCACCTCATCCCGGCCCAAGGGTGGTGGCAGGAACCCAGGAGGCGCTCGGGGACTCAGCAGGGCCCGCCCCTGGGGCCAGGGGTCTGGCAGGCTCCGGGGGCAAATGGACTACGGAAGCCGAGAGGGGCCCGTCCGCGCCAAAACCCAAAATGCGCTGCGGCCTCCAGGGACACAGGGGAAACGAGTGGCTGTGTGGCTTGCAGTGCCCGACCAGAGGGAGGGAGGTTGTCTGGCTGCTGAGGCGCAGCCGGTGTCAGCCCTTCGGGGAACTGCCCGTGGATGCTTCGGGAATGGGGGCTGCCAACTCAGAACCCCCGTTCCCTGTGGCTGCAGCCAGCCAGGGGGCTCCAGGGTCGGGCGCGCCCGCGGGCCTGGGGGGCTTCTTGCCTGTATGCAGGGCTTCTACGCACAAGGTGGCACCTCATCCCGGCCCAAGGGTGGTGGCAGGAACCCAGGAGGCGCTCGGGGACTCAGCAGGGCCCGCCCCTGGGGCCAGGGGTCTGGCAGGCTCCGGGGTAAATGGACTACGGAAGCCGAGAGGGGCCCGTCCGCGCCAAAACCCAAAACGCGCTGCGGCCTCCAGGGACACAGGGGACACGAGTGGCTGTGTGGCTTGCAGTGCCCGACCAGAGGGAGGGAGGTTGTCTGGCTGCTGAGGCGCAGCCGGTGTCAGCCCTTCGGGGAACTGCCCGTGGATGCTTCGGGAATGGGGGCTGCCAACTCAGAACCCCCGTTCCCTGTGGCTGCAGCCAGCCAGGGGGCTCCAGGGTCGGGCGCGCCCGCGGGCCTGGGGGGCTTCTTGGCTGTGTGCAGGGCTTCTACGCACAAGGTGGCACCTCATCCCGGCCCAAGGGTGGTGGCAGGAACCCAGGAGGCGCTCGGGGACTCAGCAGGGCCCGCCCCTGGGGCCAGGGGTCTGGCAGGCTCCGGGGCAAATGGACTACGGAAGCCGAGAGGGGCCCGTCCGCGCCAAAACCCAAAACGCGCTGCGGCCTCCAGGGACACAGGGGACACGAGTGGCTGTGTGGCTTGCAGTGCCCGACCAGAGGGAGGGAGGTTGTCTGGCTGCTGAGGCGCAGCCGGTGTCAGCCCTTCGGGGAACTGCCCGTGGATGCTTCGGGAATGGGGGCTGCCAACTCAGAACCCCCGTTCCCTGTGGCTGCAGCCAGCCAGGGGGCTCCAGGGTCGGGCGCGCCCGCGGGCCTGGGGGGCTTCTTGCCTGTGTGCAGGGCTTCTACGCACAAGGTGGCACCTCATCCCAGCCCAAGGGTGGTGGCAGGAACCCAGGAGGCGCTCGGGGACTCAGCAGGGCCCGCCCCTGGGGCCAGGGGTCTGGCAGGCTCCGGGGACAAATGGACTACGGAAGCCGAGAGGGGCCCGTCCGCGCCAAAACCCAAAACGCGCTGCGGCCTCCAGGGACACAGGGGACACGAGTGGCTGTGTGGCTTGCAGTGCCCGACCAGAGGGAGGGAGGTTGTCTGGCTGCTGAGGCGCAGCCGGTGTCAGCCCTTCGGGGAACTGCCCGTGGATGCTTCGGGAATGGGGGCTGCCAACTCAGAACCCCCGTTCCCTGTGGCTGCAGCCAGCCAGGGGGCTCCAGGGTCGGGCGCGCCCGCGGGCCTGGGGGGCTTCTTGCCTGTATGCAGGGCTTCTACGCACAAGGTGGCACCTCATCCCGGCCCAAGGGTGGTGGCAGGAACCCAGGAGGCGCTCGGGAACTCAGCAGGGCCCGCCCCTGGGGCCAGGGGTCTGGCAGGCTCCGGGGGCAAATGGACTACGGAAGCCGAGAGGGGCCCGTCCGCGCCAAATCCCAAAACGCGCTGCGGCCTCCAGGGACACAGGGGACACGAGTGGCTGTGTGGCTTGCAGTGCCCGACCAGAGGGAGGGAGGTTGTCTGGCTGCTGAGGCGCAGCCGGTGTCAGCCCTTCGGGGAACTGCCCGTGGATGCTTCGGGAATGGGGGCTGCCAACTCAGAACCCCCGTTCCCTGTGGCTGCAGCCAGCCAGGGGGCTCCAGGGTCGGGCGCGCCCGCGGGCCTGGGGGGCTTCTTGCCTGTGTGCAGGGCTTCTACGCACAAGGTGGCACCTCATCCCAGCCCAAGGGTGGTGGCAGGAACCCAGGAGGCGCTCGGGGACTCAGCAGGGCCCGCCCCTGGGGCCAGGGGTCTGGCAGGCTCCGGGGGCAAATGGACTACGGAAGCCGAGAGGGGCCCGTCCGCGCCAAAACCCAAAACGCGCTGCGGCCTCCAGGGACACAGGGGACACGAGTGGCTGTGTGGCTTGCAGTGCCCGACCAGAGGGAGGGAGGTTGTCTGGCTGCTGAGGCGCAGCCGGTGTCAGCCCTTCGGGGAACTGCCCGTGGATGCTTCGGGAATGGGGGCTGCCAACTCAGAACCCCCGTTCCCTGTGGCTGCAGCCAGCCAGGGGGCTCCAGGGTCGGGCGCGCCCGCGGGCCTGGGGGGCTTCTTGCCTCTGTGCAGGGCTTCTACGCACAAGGTGGCACCTCATCCCGGCCCAAGGGTGGTGGCAGGAACCCAGGAGGCGCTCGGGAACTCAGCAGGGCCCGCCCCTGGGGCCAGGGGTCTGGCAGGCTCCCGGGCAAACGGACTACGGAAGCCGAGAGGGGCCCGTCCGCGCCAAAACCCAAAACGCGCTGTGGCCTCCAGGGACACAGGGGACACGAGTGGCTGTGTGGCTTGCAGTGCCCGACCAGAGGGAGGGAGGTTGTCTGGCTGCTGAGGCGCAGCCGGTGTCAGCCCTTCGGGGAACTGCCCGTGGATGCTTCGGGAATGGGGGCTGCCAACTCAGAACCCCCGTTCCCTGTGGCTGCAGCCAGCCAGGGGGCTCCAGGGTCGGGCGCGCCCGCGGGCCTGGGGGGCTTCTTGGCTGTGTGCAGGGCTTCTACGCACAAGGTGGCACCTCATCCCGGCCCAAGGGTGGTGGCAGGAACCCAGGAGGCGCTCGGGGACTCAGCAGGGCCCGCCCCTGGGGCCAGGGTCTGGCAGGCTCCGGGGGCAAATGGACTACGGAAGCCGAGAGGGGCCCGTCCGCGCCAAAACCCAAAACGCGCTGCGGCCTCCAGGGACACAGGGGAAACGAGTGGCTGTGTGGCTTGCAGTGCCCGACCAGAGGGAGGGAGGTTGTCTGGCTGCTGAGGCGCAGCCGGTGTCAGCCCTTCGGGGAACTGCCCGTGGATGCTTCGGGAATGGGGGCTGCCAACTCAGAACCCCCGTTCCCTGTGGCTGCAGCCAGCCAGGGGGCTCCAGGGTCGGGCGCGCCCGCGGGCCTGGGGGGCTTCTTGCCTGTATGCAGGGCTTCTACGCACAAGGTGGCACCTCATCCCGGCCCAAGGGTGGTGGCAGGAACCCAGGAGGCGCTCGGGGACTCAGCAGGGCCCGCCCCTGGGGCCAGGGGTCTGGCAGGCTCCGGGGTAAATGGACTACGGAAGCCGAGAGGGGCCCGTCCGCGCCAAAACCCAAAACGCGCTGCGGCCTCCAGGGACACAGGGGACACGAGTGGCTGTGTGGCTTGCAGTGCCCGACCAGAGGGAGGGAGGTTGTCTGGCTGCTGAGGCGCAGCCGGTGTCAGCCCTTCGGGGAACTGCCCGTGGATGCTTCGGGAATGGGGGCTGCCAACTCAGAACCCCCGTTCCCTGTGGCTGCAGCCAGCCAGGGGGCTCCAGGGTCGGGCGCGCCCGCGGGCCTGGGGGGCTTCTTGGCTGTGTGCAGGGCTTCTACGCACAAGGTGGCACCTCATCCCGGCCCAAGGGTGGTGGCAGGAACCCAGGAGGCGCTCGGGAACTCAGCAGGGCCCGCCCCTGGGGCCAGGGGTCTGGCAGGCTCCGGGGGCAAATGGATTACGGAAGCCGAGAGGGGCCCGTCCGCGCCAAATCCCAAAACGCGCTGCGGCCTCCAGGGACACAGGGGACACGAGTGGCTGTGTGGCTTGCAGTGCCCGACCAGAGGGAGGGAGGTTGTCTGGCTGCTGAGGCGCAGCCGGTGTCAGCCCTTCGGGGAACTGCCCGTGGATGCTTCGGGAATGGGGGCTGCCAACTCAGAACCCCCGTTCCCTGTGGCTGCAGCCAGCCAGGGGGCTCCAGGGTCGGGCGCGCCCGCGGGCCTGGGGGGCTTCTTGGCTGTGTGCAGGGCTTCTACGCACAAGGTGGCACCTCATCCCGGCCCAAGGGTGGTGGCAGGAACCCAGGAGGCGCTCGGGGACTCAGCAGGGCCCGCCCCTGGGGCCAGGGTCTGGCAGGCTCCGGGGCAAATGGACTACGGAAGCCGAGAGGGGCCCGTCCGCGCCAAAACCCAAAACGCGCTGCGGCCTCCAGGGACACAGGGGACACAAGTGGCTGTGTGGCTTGCAGTCCCCGACCAGAGGGAGGGAGGTTGTCTGGCTGCTGAGGCGCAGCCGGTGTCAGCCCTTCAGGGAACTGCCCGTGGATGCTTCAGGAATGGGGGCTGCCAACTCAGAACCCCCGTTCCCTGTGGCTGCAGCCAGCCAGGGGGCTCCAGGGTCGGGCGCGCCCGCGGGCCTTGGGGGTTTCTTGGCTGTGTGCAGGGCTTCTACGCACAAGGTGGCACCTCATCCCGGCCCAAGGGTGGTGGCAGGAACCCAGGAGGCGCTCGGGGACTCAGCAGGGCCCGCCCCTGTGGCCAGGGGTCTGGCAGGCTCCGGGGGCAAATGGACTACGGAAGCCGAGAGGGGCCCGTCCGCGCCAAAACCCAAAACGCGCTGCGGCCTCCAGGGACACAGGGGACACAAGTGGCTGTGTGGCTTGCAGTGCCCGACCAGAGGGAGGGAGGTTGTCTGGCTGCTGAGGCGCAGCCGGTGTCAGCCCTTCGGGGAACTGCCCGTGGATGCTTCGGGAATGGGGGCTGCCAACTCAGAAACCCCGTTCCCTGTGGCTGCAGCCAGCCAGGGGGCTCCAGGGTCGGGCGCGCCCGCGGGCCTGGGGGGCTTCTTGGCTGTGTGCAGGGCTTCTACGCACAAGGTGGCACCTCATCCCAGCCCAAGGGTGGTGGCAGGAACCCAGGAGGCGCTCGGGGACTCAGCAGGGCCCGCCCCTGGGGCCAGGGGTCTGGCAGGCTCCGGGGACAAATGGACTACGGAAGCCGAGAGGGGCCCGTCCGCGCCAAAACCCAAAACGCGCTGCGGCCTCCAGGGACACAGGGGACACGAGTGGCTGTGTGGCTTGCAGTGCCCGACCAGAGGGAGGGAGGTTGTCTGGCTGCTGAGGCGCAGCCGGTGTCAGCCCTTCGGGGAACTGCCCGTGGATGCTTCGGGAATGGGGGCTGCCAACTCAGAACCCCCGTTCCCTGTGGCTGCAGCCAGCCAGGGGGCTCCAGGGTCGGGCGCGCCCGCGGGCCTGGGGGGCTTCTTGCCTCTGTGCAGGGCTTCTACGCACAAGGTGGCACCTCATCCCGGCCCAAGGGTGGTGGCAGGAACCCAGGAGGCGCTCGGGAACTCAGCAGGGCCCGCCCCTGGGGCCAGGGGTCTGGCAGGCTCCGGGGGCAAATGGATTACGGAAGCCGAGAGGGGCCCGTCCGCGCCAAATCCCAAAACGCGCTGCGGCCTCCAGGGACACAGGGGACACGAGTGGCTGTGTGGCTTGCAGTGCCCGACCAGAGGGAGGGAGGTTGTCTGGCTGCTGAGGCGCAGCCGGTGTCAGCCCTTCGGGGAACTGCCCGTGGATGCTTCGGGAATGGGGGCTGCCAACTCAGAACCCCCGTTCCCTGTGGCTGCAGCCAGCCAGGGGGCTCCAGGGTCGGGCGCGCCCGCGGGCCTGGGGGGCTTCTTGGCTGTGTGCAGGGCTTCTACGCACAAGGTGGCACCTCATCCCGGCCCAAGGGTGGTGGCAGGAACCCAGGAGGCGCTCGGGGACTCAGCAGGGCCCGCCCCTGGGGCCAGGGTCTGGCAGGCTCCGGGGCAAATGGACTACGGAAGCCGAGAGGGGCCCGTCCGCGCCAAAACCCAAAACGCGCTGCGGCCTCCAGGGACACAGGGGACACAAGTGGCTGTGTGGCTTGCAGTGCCCGACCAGAGGGAGGGAGGTTGTCTGGCTGCTGAGGCGCAGCCGGTGTCAGCCCTTCAGGGAACTGCCCGTGGATGCTTCAGGAATGGGGGCTGCCAACTCAGAACCCCCGTTCCCTGTGGCTGCAGCCAGCCAGGGGGCTCCAGGGTCGGGCGCGCCCGCGGGCCTTGGGGGTTTCTTGGCTGTGTGCAGGGCTTCTACGCACAAGGTGGCACCTCATCCCGGCCCAAGGGTGGTGGCAGGAACCCAGGAGGCGCTCGGGGACTCAGCAGGGCCCGCCCCTGTGGCCAGGGGTCTGGCAGGCTCCGGGGGCAAATGGACTACGGAAGCCGAGAGGGGCCCGTCCGCGCCAAAACCCAAAACGCGCTGCGGCCTCCAGGGACACAGGGGACACAAGTGGCTGTGTGGCTTGCAGTGCCCGACCAGAGGGAGGGAGGTTGTCTGGCTGCTGAGGCGCAGCCGGTGTCAGCCCTTCGGGGAACTGCCCGTGGATGCTTCGGGAATGGGGGCTGCCAACTCAGAAACCCCGTTCCCTGTGGCTGCAGCCAGCCAGGGGGCTCCAGGGTCGGGCGCGCCCGCGGGCCTGGGGGGCTTCTTGGCTGTGTGCAGGGCTTCTACGCACAAGGTGGTACCTCATCCCAGCCCAAGGGTGGTGGCAGGAACCCAGGAGGCGCTCGGGGACTCAGCAGGGCCCGCCCCTGGGGCCAGGGGTCTGGCAGGCTCCGGGGACAAATGGACTACGGAAGCCGAGAGGGGCCCGTCCGCGCCAAAACCCAAAACGCGCTGCGGCCTCCAGGGACACAGGGGACACGAGTGGCTGTGTGGCTTGCAGTGCCCGACCAGAGGGAGGGAGGTTGTCTGGCTGCTGAGGCGCAGCCGGTGTCAGCCCTTCGGGGAACTGCCCGTGGATGCTTCGGGAATGGGGGCTGCCAACTCAGAACCCCCGTTCCCTGTGGCTGCAGCCAGCCAGGGGGCTCCAGGGTCGGGCGCGCCCGCGGGCCTGGGGGGCTTCTTGCCTGTATGCAGGGCTTCTACGCACAAGGTGGCACCTCATCCCGGCCCAAGGGTGGTGGCAGGAACCCAGGAGGCGCTCGGGAACTCAGCAGGGCCCGCCCCTGGGGCCAGGGGTCTGGCAGGCTCCGGGGGCAAATGGACTACGGAAGCCGAGAGGGGCCCGTCCGCGCCAAAACCCAAAACGCGCTGCGGCCTCCAGGGACACAGGGGACACGAGTGGCTGTGTGGCTTGCAGTGCCCGACCAGAGGGAGGGAGGTTGTCTGGCTGCTGAGGCGCAGCCGGTGTCAGCCCTTCGGGGAACTGCCCGTGGATGCTTCGGGAATGGGGGCTGCCAACTCAGAACCCCCGTTCCCTGTGGCTGCAGCCAGCCAGGGGGCTCCAGGGTCGGGCGCGCCCGCGGGCCTGGGGGGCTTCTTGCCTGTGTGCAGGGCTTCTACGCACAAGGTGGCACCTCATCCCGGCCCAAGGGTGGTGGCAGGAACCCAGGAGGCGCTCGGGGACTCAGCAGGGCCCGCCCCTGGGGCCAGGGGTCTGGCAGGCTCCGGGGGCAAATGGACTACGGAAGCCGAGAGGGGCCCGTCCGCGCCAAAACCCAAAACGCGCTGCGGCCTCCAGGGACACAGGGGACACGAGTGGCTGTGTGGCTTGCAGTGCCCGACCAGAGGGAGGGAGGTTGTCTGGCTGCTGAGGCGCAGCCGGTGTCAGCCCTTCGGGGAACTGCCCGTGGATGCTTCGGGAATGGGGGCTGCCAACTCAGAACCCCCGTTCCCTGTGGCTGCAGCCAGCCAGGGGGCTCCAGGGTCGGGCGCGCCCGCGGGCCTGGGGGGCTTCTTGCCTGTATGCAGGGCTTCTACGCACAAGGTGGCACCTCATCCCGGCCCAAGGGTGGTGGCAGGAACCCAGGAGGCGCTCGGGGACTCAGCAGGGCCCGCCCCTGGGGCCAGGGGTCTGGCAGGCTCCGGGGTAAATGGACTACGGAAGCCGAGAGGGGCCCGTCCGCGCCAAAACCCAAAACGCGCTGCGGCCTCCAGGGACACAGGGGACACAAGTGGCTGTGTGGCTTGCAGTGCCCGACCAGAGGGAGGGAGGTTGTCTGGCTGCTGAGGCGCAGCCGGTGTCAGCCCTTCGGGGAACTGCCCGTGGATGCTTCAGGAATGGGGGCTGCCAACTCAGAACCCCCGTTCCCTGTGGCTGCAGCCAGCCAGGGGGCTCCAGGGTCGGGCGCGCCCGCGGGCCTGGGGGGCTTCTTGGCTGTGTGCAGGGCTTCTACGCACAAGGTGGCACCTCATCCCGGCCCAAGGGTGGTGGCAGGAACCCAGGAGGCGCTCGGGGACTCAGCAGGGCCCGCCCCTGGGGCCAGGGGTCTGGCAGGCTCCGGGGGCAAATGGACTACGGAAGCCGAGAGGGGCCCGTCCGCGCCAAAACCCAAAACGCGCTGCGGCCTCCAGGGACACAGGGGACACGAGTGGCTGTGTGGCTTGCAGTGCCCGACCAGAGGGAGGGAGGTTGTCTGGCTGCTGAGGCGCAGCCGGTGTCAGCCCTTCGGGGAACTGCCCGTGGATGCTTCGGGAATGGGGGCTGCCAACTCAGAACCCCCGTTCCCTGTGGCTGCAGCCAGCCAGGGGGCTCCAGGGTCGGGCGCGCCCGCGGGCCTGGGGGGCTTCTTGCCTGTGTGCAGGGCTTCTACGCACAAGGTGGCACCTCATCCCAGCCCAAGGGTGGTGGCAGGAACCCAGGAGGCGCTCGGGGACTCAGCAGGGCCCGCCCCTGGGGCCAGGGGTCTGGCAGGCTCCGGGGGCAAATGGACTACGGAAGCCGAGAGGGGCCCGTCCGCGCCAAAACCCAAAACGCGCTGCGGCCTCCAGGGACACAGGGGACACGAGTGGCTGTGTGGCTTGCAGTGCCCGACCAGAGGGAGGGAGGTTGTCTGGCTGCTGAGGCGCAGCCGGTGTCAGCCCTTCGGGGAACTGCCCGTGGATGCTTCGGGAATGGGGGCTGCCAACTCAGAACCCCCGTTCCCTGTGGCTGCAGCCAGCCAGGGGTCTCCAGGGTCGGGCGCGCCCGCGGGCCTGGGGGGCTTCTTGCCTGTATGCAGGGCTTCTACGCACAAGGTGGCACCTCATCCCGGCCCAAGGGTGGTGGCAGGAACCCAGGAGGCGCTCGGGAACTCAGCAGGGCCCGCCCCTGGGGCCAGGGTTCTGGCAGGCTCCGGGGGCAAATGGACTACGGAAGCCGAGAGGGGCCCGTCCGCGCCAAAACCCAAAACGCGCTGCGGCCTCCAGGGACACAGGGGACACGAGTGGCTGTGTGGCTTGCAGTGCCCGACCAGAGGGAGGGAGGTTGTCTGGCTGCTGAGGCGCAGCCGGTGTCAGCCCTTCGGGGAACTGCCCGTGGATGCTTCGGGAATGGGGGCTGCCAACTCAGAACCCCCGTTCCCTGTGGCTGCAGCCAGCCAGGGGGCTCCAGGGTCGGGCGCGCCCGCGGGCCTGGGGGGCTTCTTGCCTGTGTGCAGGGCTTCTACGCACAAGGTGGCACCTCATCCCGGCCCAAGGGTGGTGGCAGGAACCCAGGAGGCGCTCGGGGACTCAGCAGGGCCCGCCCCTGGGGCCAGGGGTCTGGCAGGCTCCGGGGCAAATGGACTACGGAAGCCGAGAGGGGCCCGTCCGCGCCAAAACCCAAAACGCGCTGCGGCCTCCAGGGACACAGGGGACACAAGTGGCTGTGTGGCTTGCAGTGCCCGACCAGAGGGAGGGAGGTTGTCTGGCTGCTGAGGCGCAGCCGGTGTCAGCCCTTCGGGGAACTGCCCGTGGATGCTTCGGGAATGGGGGCTGCCAACTCAGAACCCCCGTTCCCTGTGGCTGCAGCCAGCCAGGGGGCTCCAGGGTCGGGCGCGCCCGCGGGCCTGGGGGGCTTCTTGCCTGTGTGCAGGGCTTCTACGCACAAGGTGGCACCTCATCCCAGCCCAAGGGTGGTGGCAGGAACCCAGGAGGCGCTCGGGGACTCAGCAGGGCCCGCCCCTGGGGCCAGGGGTCTGGCAGGCTCCGGGGGCAAATGGACTACGGAAGCCGAGAGGGGCCCGTCCGCGCCAAAACCCAAAACGCGCTGCGGCCTCCAGGGACACAGGGGACACGAGTGGCTGTGTGGCTTGCAGTGCCCGACCAGAGGGAGGGAGGTTGTCTGGCTGCTGAGGCGCAGCCGGTGTCAGCCCTTCGGGGAACTGCCCGTGGATGCTTCGGGAATGGGGGCTGCCAACTCAGAACCCCCGTTCCCTGTGGCTGCAGCCAGCCAGGGGGCTCCAGGGTCGGGCGCGCCCGCGGGCCTGGGGGGCTTCTTGCCTCTGTGCAGGGCTTCTACGCACAAGGTGGCACCTCATCCCGGCCCAAGGGTGGTGGCAGGAACCCAGGAGGCGCTCGGGAACTCAGCAGGGCCCGCCCCTGGGGCCAGGGGTCTGGCAGGCTCCCGGGCAAACGGACTACGGAAGCCGAGAGGGGCCCGTCCGCGCCAAAACCCAAAACGCGCTGCGGCCTCCAGGGACACAGGGGACACGAGTGGCTGTGTGGCTTGCAGTGCCCGACCAGAGGGAGGGAGGTTGTCTGGCTGCTGAGGCGCAGCCGGTGTCAGCCCTTCGGGGAACTGCCCGTGGATGCTTCGGGAATGGGGGCTGCCAACTCAGAACCCCCGTTCCCTGTGGCTGCAGCCAGCCAGGGGGCTCCAGGGTCGGGCGCGCCCGCGGGCCTGGGGGGCTTCTTGCCTGTGTGCAGGGCTTCTACGCACAAGGTGGCACCTCATCCCGGCCCAAGGGTGGTGGCAGGAACCCAGGAGGCGCTCGGGGACTCAGCAGGGCCCGCCCCTGGGGCCAGGGGTCTGGCAGGCTCCGGGGGCAAATGGACTACGGAAGCCGAGAGGGGCCCGTCCGCGCCAAAACCCAAAACGCGCTGCGGCCTCCAGGGACACAGGGGAAACGAGTGGCTGTGTGGCTTGCAGTGCCCGACCAGAGGGAGGGAGGTTGTCTGGCTGCTGAGGCGCAGCCGGTGTCAGCCCTTCGGGGAACTGCCCGTGGATGCTTCGGGAATGGGGGCTGCCAACTCAGAACCCCCGTTCCCTGTGGCTGCAGCCAGCCAGGGGGCTCCAGGGTCGGGCGCGCCCGCGGGCCTGGGGGGCTTCTTGCCTGTATGCAGGGCTTCTACGCACAAGGTGGCACCTCATCCCGGCCCAAGGGTGGTGGCAGGAACCCAGGAGGCGCTCGGGGACTCAGCAGGGCCCGCCCCTGGGGCCAGGGGTCTGGCAGGCTCCGGGGTAAATGGACTACGGAAGCCGAGAGGGGCCCGTCCGCGCCAAAACCCAAAACGCGCTGCGGCCTCCAGGGACACAGGGGACACGAGTGGCTGTGTGGCTTGCAGTGCCCGACCAGAGGGAGGGAGGTTGTCTGGCTGCTGAGGCGCAGCCGGTGTCAGCCCTTCGGGGAACTGCCCGTGGATGCTTCGGGAATGGGGGCTGCCAACTCAGAACCCCCGTTCCCTGTGGCTGCAGCCAGCCAGGGGGCTCCAGGGTCGGGCGCGCCCGCGGGCCTGGGGGGCTTCTTGCCTGTATGCAGGGCTTCTACGCACAAGGTGGCACCTCATCCCGGCCCAAGGGTGGTGGCAGGAACCCAGGAGGCGCTCGGGGACTCAGCAGGGCCCGCCCCTGGGGCCAGGGGTCTGGCAGGCTCCGGGGCAAATGGACTACGGAAGCCGAGAGGGGCCCGTCCGCGCCAAAACCCAAAACGCGCTGCGGCCTCCAGGGACACAGGGGACACGAGTGGCTGTGTGGCTTGCAGTGCCCGACCAGAGGGAGGGAGGTTGTCTGGCTGCTGAGGCGCAGCCGGTGTCAGCCCTTCGGGGAACTGCCCGTGGATGCTTCGGGAATGGGGGCTGCCAACTCAGAACCCCCGTTCCCTGTGGCTGCAGCCAGCCAGGGGGCTCCAGGGTCGGGCGCGCCCGCGGGCCTGGGGGGCTTCTTGCCTGTGTGCAGGGCTTCTACGCACAAGGTGGCACCTCATCCCAGCCCAAGGGTGGTGGCAGGAACCCAGGAGGCGCTCGGGGACTCAGCAGAGCCCGCCCCTGGGGCCAGGGGTCTGGCAGGCTCCGGGGACAAATGGACTACGGAAGCCGAGAGGGGCCCGTCCGCGCCAAAACCCAAAACGCGCTGCGGCCTCCAGGGACACAGGGGACACGAGTGGCTGTGTGGCTTGCAGTGCCCGACCAGAGGGAGGGAGGTTGTCTGGCTGCTGAGGCGCAGCCGGTGTCAGCCCTTCGGGGAACTGCCCGTGGATGCTTCGGGAATGGGGGCTGCCAACTCAGAACCCCCGTTCCCTGTGGCTGCAGCCAGCCAGGGGGCTCCAGGGTCGGGCGCGCCCGCGGGCCTGGGGGGCTTCTTGCCTGTATGCAGGGCTTCTACGCACAAGGTGGCACCTCATCCCGGCCCAAGGGTGGTGGCAGGAACCCAGGAGGCGCTCGGGAACTCAGCAGGGCCCGCCCCTGGGGCCAGGGGTCTGGCAGGCTCCGGGGGCAAATGGACTACGGAAGCCGAGAGGGGCCCGTCCGCGCCAAAACCCAAAACGCGCTGCGGCCTCCAGGGACACAGGGGACACGAGTGGCTGTGTGGCTTGCAGTGCCCGACCAGAGGGAGGGAGGTTGTCTGGCTGCTGAGGCGCAGCCGGTGTCAGCCCTTCGGGGAACTGCCCGTGGATGCTTCGGGAATGGGGGCTGCCAACTCAGAACCCCCGTTCCCTGTGGCTGCAGCCAGCCAGGGGGCTCCAGGGTCGGGCGCGCCCGCGGGCCTGGGGGGCTTCTTGCCTGTGTGCAGGGCTTCTACGCACAAGGTGGCACCTCATCCCAGCCCAAGGGTGGTGGCAGGAACCCAGGAGGCGCTCGGGGACTCAGCAGGGCCCGCCCCTGGGGCCAGGGGTCTGGCAGGCTCCGGGGGCAAATGGACTACGGAAGCCGAGAGGGGCCCGTCCGCGCCAAAACCCAAAACGCGCTGCGGCCTCCAGGGACACAGGGGACACGAGTGGCTGTGTGGCTTGCAGTGCCCGACCAGAGGGAGGGAGGTTGTCTGGCTGCTGAGGCGCAGCCGGTGTCAGCCCTTCGGGGAACTGCCCGTGGATGCTTCGGGAATGGGGGCTGCCAACTCAGAACCCCCGTTCCCTGTGGCTGCAGCCAGCCAGGGGTCTCCAGGGTCGGGCGCGCCCGCGGGCCTGGGGGGCTTCTTGCCTGTATGCAGGGCTTCTACGCACAAGGTGGCACCTCATCCCGGCCCAAGGGTGGTGGCAGGAACCCAGGAGGCGCTCGGGAACTCAGCAGGGCCCGCCCCTGGGGCCAGGGTTCTGGCAGGCTCCGGGGGCAAATGGACTACGGAAGCCGAGAGGGGCCCGTCCGCGCCAAAACCCAAAACGCGCTGCGGCCTCCAGGGACACAGGGGACACGAGTGGCTGTGTGGCTTGCAGTGCCCGACCAGAGGGAGGGAGGTTGTCTGGCTGCTGAGGCGCAGCCGGTGTCAGCCCTTCGGGGAACTGCCCGTGGATGCTTCGGGAATGGGGGCTGCCAACTCAGAACCCCCGTTCCCTGTGGCTGCAGCCAGCCAGGGGGCTCCAGGGTCGGGCGCGCCCGCGGGCCTGGGGGGCTTCTTGCCTGTGTGCAGGGCTTCTACGCACAAGGTGGCACCTCATCCCGGCCCAAGGGTGGTGGCAGGAACCCAGGAGGCGCTCGGGGACTCAGCAGGGCCCGCCCCTGGGGCCAGGGGTCTGGCAGGCTCCGGGGCAAATGGACTACGGAAGCCGAGAGGGGCCCGTCCGCGCCAAAACCCAAAACGCGCTGCGGCCTCCAGGGACACAGGGGACACAAGTGGCTGTGTGGCTTGCAGTGCCCGACCAGAGGGAGGGAGGTTGTCTGGCTGCTGAGGCGCAGCCGGTGTCAGCCCTTCGGGGAACTGCCCGTGGATGCTTCGGGAATGGGGGCTGCCAACTCAGAACCCCCGTTCCCTGTGGCTGCAGCCAGCCAGGGGGCTCCAGGGTCGGGCGCGCCCGCGGGCCTGGGGGGCTTCTTGCCTGTGTGCAGGGCTTCTACGCACAAGGTGGCACCTCATCCCAGCCCAAGGGTGGTGGCAGGAACCCAGGAGGCGCTCGGGGACTCAGCAGGGCCCGCCCCTGGGGCCAGGGGTCTGGCAGGCTCCGGGGGCAAATGGACTACGGAAGCCGAGAGGGGCCCGTCCGCGCCAAAACCCAAAACGCGCTGCGGCCTCCAGGGACACAGGGGACACGAGTGGCTGTGTGGCTTGCAGTGCCCGACCAGAGGGAGGGAGGTTGTCTGGCTGCTGAGGCGCAGCCGGTGTCAGCCCTTCGGGGAACTGCCCGTGGATGCTTCGGGAATGGGGGCTGCCAACTCAGAACCCCCGTTCCCTGTGGCTGCAGCCAGCCAGGGGGCTCCAGGGTCGGGCGCGCCCGCGGGCCTGGGGGGCTTCTTGCCTCTGTGCAGGGCTTCTACGCACAAGGTGGCACCTCATCCCGGCCCAAGGGTGGTGGCAGGAACCCAGGAGGCGCTCGGGAACTCAGCAGGGCCCGCCCCTGGGGCCAGGGGTCTGGCAGGCTCCCGGGCAAACGGACTACGGAAGCCGAGAGGGGCCCGTCCGCGCCAAAACCCAAAACGCGCTGCGGCCTCCAGGGACACAGGGGACACGAGTGGCTGTGTGGCTTGCAGTGCCCGACCAGAGGGAGGGAGGTTGTCTGGCTGCTGAGGCGCAGCCGGTGTCAGCCCTTCGGGGAACTGCCCGTGGATGCTTCGGGAATGGGGGCTGCCAACTCAGAACCCCCGTTCCCTGTGGCTGCAGCCAGCCAGGGGGCTCCAGGGTCGGGCGCGCCCGCGGGCCTGGGGGGCTTCTTGCCTGTGTGCAGGGCTTCTACGCACAAGGTGGCACCTCATCCCGGCCCAAGGGTGGTGGCAGGAACCCAGGAGGCGCTCGGGGACTCAGCAGGGCCCGCCCCTGGGGCCAGGGGTCTGGCAGGCTCCGGGGGCAAATGGACTACGGAAGCCGAGAGGGGCCCGTCCGCGCCAAAACCCAAAACGCGCTGCGGCCTCCAGGGACACAGGGGAAACGAGTGGCTGTGTGGCTTGCAGTGCCCGACCAGAGGGAGGGAGGTTGTCTGGCTGCTGAGGCGCAGCCGGTGTCAGCCCTTCGGGGAACTGCCCGTGGATGCTTCGGGAATGGGGGCTGCCAACTCAGAACCCCCGTTCCCTGTGGCTGCAGCCAGCCAGGGGGCTCCAGGGTCGGGCGCGCCCGCGGGCCTGGGGGGCTTCTTGCCTGTATGCAGGGCTTCTACGCACAAGGTGGCACCTCATCCCGGCCCAAGGGTGGTGGCAGGAACCCAGGAGGCGCTCGGGGACTCAGCAGGGCCCGCCCCTGGGGCCAGGGGTCTGGCAGGCTCCGGGGTAAATGGACTACGGAAGCCGAGAGGGGCCCGTCCGCGCCAAAACCCAAAACGCGCTGCGGCCTCCAGGGACACAGGGGACACGAGTGGCTGTGTGGCTTGCAGTGCCCGACCAGAGGGAGGGAGGTTGTCTGGCTGCTGAGGCGCAGCCGGTGTCAGCCCTTCGGGGAACTGCCCGTGGATGCTTCGGGAATGGGGGCTGCCAACTCAGAACCCCCGTTCCCTGTGGCTGCAGCCAGCCAGGGGGCTCCAGGGTCGGGCGCGCCCGCGGGCCTGGGGGGCTTCTTGCCTGTATGCAGGGCTTCTACGCACAAGGTGGCACCTCATCCCGGCCCAAGGGTGGTGGCAGGAACCCAGGAGGCGCTCGGGGACTCAGCAGGGCCCGCCCCTGGGGCCAGGGGTCTGGCAGGCTCCGGGGCAAATGGACTACGGAAGCCGAGAGGGGCCCGTCCGCGCCAAAACCCAAAACGCGCTGCGGCCTCCAGGGACACAGGGGACACGAGTGGCTGTGTGGCTTGCAGTGCCCGACCAGAGGGAGGGAGGTTGTCTGGCTGCTGAGGCGCAGCCGGTGTCAGCCCTTCGGGGAACTGCCCGTGGATGCTTCGGGAATGGGGGCTGCCAACTCAGAACCCCCGTTCCCTGTGGCTGCAGCCAGCCAGGGGGCTCCAGGGTCGGGCGCGCCCGCGGGCCTGGGGGGCTTCTTGCCTGTGTGCAGGGCTTCTACGCACAAGGTGGCACCTCATCCCAGCCCAAGGGTGGTGGCAGGAACCCAGGAGGCGCTCGGGGACTCAGCAGAGCCCGCCCCTGGGGCCAGGGGTCTGGCAGGCTCCGGGGACAAATGGACTACGGAAGCCGAGAGGGGCCCGTCCGCGCCAAAACCCAAAACGCGCTGCGGCCTCCAGGGACACAGGGGACACGAGTGGCTGTGTGGCTTGCAGTGCCCGACCAGAGGGAGGGAGGTTGTCTGGCTGCTGAGGCGCAGCCGGTGTCAGCCCTTCGGGGAACTGCCCGTGGATGCTTCGGGAATGGGGGCTGCCAACTCAGAACCCCCGTTCCCTGTGGCTGCAGCCAGCCAGGGGGCTCCAGGGTCGGGCGCGCCCGCGGGCCTGGGGGGCTTCTTGCCTGTATGCAGGGCTTCTACGCACAAGGTGGCACCTCATCCCGGCCCAAGGGTGGTGGCAGGAACCCAGGAGGCGCTCGGGAACTCAGCAGGGCCCGCCCCTGGGGCCAGGGGTCTGGCAGGCTCCGGGGGCAAATGGACTACGGAAGCCGAGAGGGGCCCGTCCGCGCCAAATCCCAAAACGCGCTGCGGCCTCCAGGGACACAGGGGACACGAGTGGCTGTGTGGCTTGCAGTGCCCGACCAGAGGGAGGGAGGTTGTCTGGCTGCTGAGGCGCAGCCGGTGTCAGCCCTTCGGGGAACTGCCCGTGGATGCTTCGGGAATGGGGGCTGCCAACTCAGAACCCCCGTTCCCTGTGGCTGCAGCCAGCCAGGGGGCTCCAGGGTCGGGCGCGCCCGCGGGCCTGGGGGGCTTCTTGCCTGTGTGCAGGGCTTCTACGCACAAGGTGGCACCTCATCCCAGCCCAAGGGTGGTGGCAGGAACCCAGGAGGCGCTCGGGGACTCAGCAGGGCCCGCCCCTGGGGCCAGGGGTCTGGCAGGCTCCGGGGGCAAATGGACTACGGAAGCCGAGAGGGGCCCGTCCGCGCCAAAACCCAAAACGCGCTGCGGCCTCCAGGGACACAGGGGACACGAGTCGCTGTGTGGCTTGCAGTGCCCGACCAGAGGGAGGGAGGTTGTCTGGCTGCTGAGGCGCAGCCGGTGTCAGCCCTTCGGGGAACTGCCCGTGGATGCTTCGGGAATGGGGGCTGCCAACTCAGAACCCCCGTTCCCTGTGGCTGCAGCCAGCCAGGGGGCTCCAGGGTCGGGCGCGCCCGCGGGCCTGGGGGGCTTCTTGCCTGTGTGCAGGGCTTCTACGCACAAGGTGGCACCTCATCCCAGCCCAAGGGTGGTGGCAGGAACCCAGGAGGCGCTCGGGGACTCAGCAGGGCCCGCCCCTGGGGCCAGGGGTCTGGCAGGCTCCGGGGACAAATGGACTACGGAAGCCGAGAGGGGCCCGTCCGCGCCAAAACCCAAAACGCGCTGCGGCCTCCAGGGACACAGGGGACACGAGTGGCTGTGTGGCTTGCAGTGCCCGACCAGAGGGAGGGAGGTTGTCTGGCTGCTGAGGCGCAGCCGGTGTCAGCCCTTCGGGGAACTGCCCGTGGATGCTTCGGGAATGGGGGCTGCCAACTCAGAACCCCCGTTCCCTGTGGCTGCAGCCAGCCAGGAGGCTCCAGGGTCGGGCGCGCCCGCGGGCCTGGGGGGCTTCTTGCCTGTATTCAGGGCTTCTACGCACAAGGTGGCACCTCATCCCGGCCCAAGGGTGGTGGCAGGAACCCAGGAGGCGCTCGGGGACTCAGCAGGGCCCGCCCCTGGGGCCAGGGGTCTGGCAGGCTCCGGGGGCAAATGGACTACGGAAGCCGAGAGGGGCCCGTCCGCGCCAAATCCCAAAACGCGCTGCGGCCTCCAGGGACACAGGGGACACGAGTGGCTGTGTGGCTTGCAGTGCCCGACCAGAGGGAGGGAGGTTGTCTGGCTGCTGAGGCGCAGCCGGTGTCAGCCCTTCGGGGAACTGCCCGTGGATGCTTCGGGAATGGGGGCTGCCAACTCAGAACCCCCGTTCCCTGTGGCTGCAGCCAGCCAGGGGGCTCCAGGGTCGGGCGCGCCCGCGGGCCTGGGGGGCTTCTTGCCTGTGTGCAGGGCTTCTACGCACAAGGTGGCACCTCATCCCAGCCCAAGGGTGGTGGCAGGAACCCAGGAGGCGCTCGGGGACTCAGCAGGGCCCGCCCCTGGGGCCAGGGGTCTGGCAGGCTCCGGGGGCAAATGGACTACGGAAGCCGAGAGGGGCCCGTCCGCGCCAAAACCCAAAACGCGCTGCGGCCTCCAGGGACACAGGGGACACGAGTGGCTGTGTGGCTTGCAGTGCCCGACCAGAGGGAGGGAGGTTGTCTGGCTGCTGAGGCGCAGCCGGTGTCAGCCCTTCGGGGAACTGCCCGTGGATGCTTCGGGAATGGGGGCTGCCAACTCAGAACCCCCGTTCCCTGTGGCTGCAGCCAGCCAGGGGGCTCCAGGGTCGGGCGCGCCCGCGGGCCTGGGGGGCTTCTTGCCTCTGTGCAGGGCTTCTACGCACAAGGTGGCACCTCATCCCGGCCCAAGGGTGGTGGCAGGAACCCAGGAGGCGCTCGGGAACTCAGCAGGGCCCGCCCCTGGGGCCAGGGGTCTGGCAGGCTCCCGGGCAAACGGACTACGGAAGCCGAGAGGGGCCCGTCCGCGCCAAAACCCAAAACGCGCTGTGGCCTCCAGGGACACAGGGGACACGAGTGGCTGTGTGGCTTGCAGTGCCCGACCAGAGGGAGGGAGGTTGTCTGGCTGCTGAGGCGCAGCCGGTGTCAGCCCTTCGGGGAACTGCCCGTGGATGCTTCGGGAATGGGGGCTGCCAACTCAGAACCCCCGTTCCCTGTGGCTGCAGCCAGCCAGGGGGCTCCAGGGTCGGGCGCGCCCGCGGGCCTGGGGGGCTTCTTGGCTGTGTGCAGGGCTTCTACGCACAAGGTGGCACCTCATCCCGGCCCAAGGGTGGTGGCAGGAACCCAGGAGGCGCTCGGGGACTCAGCAGGGCCCGCCCCTGGGGCCAGGGGTCTGGCAGGCTCCCGGGCAAATGGACTACGGAAGCCGAGAGGGGCCCGTCCGCGCCAAAACCCAAAACGCGCTGCGGCCTCCAGGGACACAGGGGAAACGAGTGGCTGTGTGGCTTGCAGTGCCCGACCAGAGGGAGGGAGGTTGTCTGGCTGCTGAGGCGCAGCCGGTGTCAGCCCTTCGGGGAACTGCCCGTGGATGCTTCGGGAATGGGGGCTGCCAACTCAGAACCCCCGTTCCCTGTGGCTGCAGCCAGCCAGGGGGCTCCAGGGTCGGGCGCGCCCGCGGGCCTGGGGGGCTTCTTGCCTGTATGCAGGGCTTCTACGCACAAGGTGGCACCTCATCCCGGCCCAAGGGTGGTGGCAGGAACCCAGGAGGCGCTCGGGGACTCAGCAGGGCCCGCCCCTGGGGCCAGGGGTCTGGCAGGCTCCGGGGTAAATGGACTACGGAAGCCGAGAGGGGCCCGTCCGCGCCAAAACCCAAAACGCGCTGCGGCCTCCAGGGACACAGGGGACACGAGTCGCTGTGTGGCTTGCAGTGCCCGACCAGAGGGAGGGAGGTTGTCTGGCTGCTGAGGCGCAGCCGGTGTCAGCCCTTCGGGGAACTGCCCGTGGATGCTTCGGGAATGGGGGCTGCCAACTCAGAACCCCCGTTCCCTGTGGCTGCAGCCAGCCAGGGGGATCCAGGGTCGGGCGCGCCCGCGGGCCTGGGGGGCTTCTTGCCTGTGTGCAGGGCTTCTACGCACAAGGTGGCACCTCATCCCAGCCCAAGGGTGGTGGCAGGAACCCAGGAGGCGCTCGGGGACTCAGCAGGGCCCGCCCCTGGGGCCAGGGGTCTGGCAGGCTCCGGGGACAAATGGACTACGGAAGCCGAGAGGGGCCCGTCCGCGCCAAAACCCAAAACGCGCTGCGGCCTCCAGGGACACAGGGGACACGAGTGGCTGTGTGGCTTGCAGTGCCCGACCAGAGGGAGGGAGGTTGTCTGGCTGCTGAGGCGCAGCCGGTGTCAGCCCTTCGGGGAACTGCCCGTGGATGCTTCGGGAATGGGGGCTGCCAACTCAGAACCCCCGTTCCCTGTGGCTGCAGCCAGCCAGGGGGCTCCAGGGTCGGGCGCGCCCGCGGGCCTGGGGGGCTTCTTGCCTGTATGCAGGGCTTCTACGCACAAGGTGGCACCTCATCCCGGCCCAAGGGTGGTGGCAGGAACCCAGGAGGCGCTCGGGAACTCAGCAGGGCCCGCCCCTGGGGCCAGGGGTCTGGCAGGCTCCGGGGGCAAATGGATTACGGAAGCCGAGAGGGGCCCGTCCGCGCCAAATCCCAAAACGCGCTGCGGCCTCCAGGGACACAGGGGACACGAGTGGCTGTGTGGCTTGCAGTGCCCGACCAGAGGGAGGGAGGTTGTCTGGCTGCTGAGGCGCAGCCGGTGTCAGCCCTTCGGGGAACTGCCCGTGGATGCTTCGGGAATGGGGGCTGCCAACTCAGAACCCCCGTTCCCTGTGGCTGCAGCCAGCCAGGGGGCTCCAGGGTCGGGCGCGCCCGTGGGCCTGGGGGCTTCTTGGCTGTGTGCAGGGCTTCTACGCACAAGGTGGCACCTCATCCCGGCCCAAGGGTGGTGGCAGGAACCCAGGAGGCGCTCGGGGACTCAGCAGGGCCCGCCCCTGGGGCCAGGGGTCTGGCAGGCTCCGGGGCAAATGGACTACGGAAGCCGAGAGGGGCCCGTCCGCGCCAAAACCCAAAACGCGCTGCGGCCTCAAGGGACACAGGGGACACAAGTGGCTGTGTGGCTTGCAGTGCCCGACCAGAGGGAGGGAGGTTGTCTGGCTGCTGAGGCGCAGCCGGTGTCAGCCCTTCGGGGAACTGCCCGTGGATGCTTCAGGAATGGGGGCTGCCAACTCAGAACCCCCGTTCCCTGTGGCTGCAGCCAGCCAGGGGGCTCCAGGGTCGGGCGCGCCCGCGGGCCTGGGGGGCTTCTTGGCTGTGTGCAGGGCTTCTACGCACAAGGTGGCACCTCATCCCGGCCCAAGGGTGGTGGCAGGAACCCAGGAGGCGCTCGGGGACTCAGCATGGCCCGCCCCTGGGTCCAGGGGTCTGGCAGGCTCCGGGGGCAAATGGACTACGGAAGCCGAGAGGGGCCCGTCCGCGCCAAAACCCAAAACGCGCTGCGGCCTCCAGGGACACAGGGGACACAAGTGGCTGTGTGGCTTGCAGTGCCCGACCAGAGGGAGGGAGGTTGTCTGGCTGCTGAGGCGCAGCCGGTGTCAGCCCTTCGGGGAACTGCCCGTGGATGCTTCGGGAATGGGGGCTGCCAACTCAGAACCCCCGTTCCCTATGGCTGCAGCCAGCCAGGGGGCTCCAGGGTCGGGCGCGCCCGCGGGCCTGGGGGCTTCTTGCCTGTGTGCAGGGCTTCTACGCACAAGGTGGCACCTCATCCCAGCCCAAGGGTGGTGGCAGGAACCCAGGAGGCGCTCGGGGACTCAGCAGGGCCCGCCCCTGGGGCCAGGGGTCTGGCAGGCTCCGGGGGCAAATGGACTACGGAAGCCGAGAGGGGCCCGTCCGCGCCAAAACCCAAAACGCGCTGCGGCCTCCAGGGACACAGGGGACACGAGTGGCTGTGTGGCTTGCAGTGCCCGACCAGAGGGAGGGAGGTTGTCTGGCTGCTGAGGCGCAGCCGGTGTCAGCCCTTCGGGGAACTGCCCGTGGATGCTTCGGGAATGGGGGCTGCCAACTCAGAACCCCCGTTCCCTGTGGCTGCAGCCAGCCAGGGGGCTCCAGGGTCGGGCGCGCCCGCGGGCCTGGGGGGCTTCTTGCCTGTGTGCAGGGCTTCTACGCACAAGGTGGCACCTCATCCCGGCCCAAGGGTGGTGGCAGGAACCCAGGAGGCGCTCGGGAACTCAGCAGGGCCCGCCCCTGGGGCCAGGGGTCTGGCAGGCTCCCGGGCAAATGGACTACGGAAGCCGAGAGGGGCCCGTCCGCGCCAAAACCCAAAACGCGCTGTGGCCTCCAGGGACACAGGGGACACGAGTGGCTGTGTGGCTTGCAGTGCCCGACCAGAGGGAGGGAGGTTGTCTGGCTGCTGAGGCGCAGCCGGTGTCAGCCCTTCGGGGAACTGCCCGTGGATGCTTCGGGAATGGGGGCTGCCAACTCAGAACCCCCGTTCCCTGTGGCTGCAGCCAGCCAGGGGGCTCCAGGGTCGGGCGCGCCCGCGGGCCTGGGGGGCTTCTTGGCTGTGTGCAGGGCTTCTACGCACAAGGTGGCACCTCATCCCGGCCCAAGGGTGGTGGCAGGAACCCAGGAGGCGCTCGGGGACTCAGCAGGGCCCGCCCCTGGGGCCAGGGTCTGGCAGGCTCCGGGGCAAATGGACTACGGAAGCCGAGAGGGGCCCGTCCGCGCCAAAACCCAAAACGCGCTGCGGCCTCCAGGGACACAGGGGACACAAGTGGCTGTGTGGCTTGCAGTGCCCGACCAGAGGGAGGGAGGTTGTCTGGCTGCTGAGGCGCAGCCGGTGTCAGCCCTTCGGGGAACTGCCCGTGGATGCTTCAGGAATGGGGGCTGCCAACTCAGAACCCCCGTTCCCTGTGGCTGCAGCCAGCCAGGGGGCTCCAGGGTCGGGCGCGCCCGCGGGCCTTGGGGGTTTCTTGGCTGTGTGCAGGGCTTCTACGCACAAGGTGGCACCTCATCCCGGCCCAAGGGTGGTGGCAGGAACCCAGGAGGCGCTCGGGGACTCAGCAGGGCCCGCCCCTGTGGCCAGGGGTCTGGCAGGCTCCGGGGGCAAATGGACTACGGAAACCGAGAGGGGCCCGTCCGCGCCAAAACCCAAAACGCGCTGCGGCCTCCAGGGACACAGGGGACACAAGTGGCTGTGTGGCTTGCAGTGCCCGACCAGAGGGAGGGAGGTTGTCTGGCTGCTGAGGCGCAGCCGGTGTCAGCCCTTCGGGGAACTGCCTGTGGATGCTTCGGGAATGGGGGCTGCCAACTCAGAACCCCCGTTCCCTGTGGCTGCAGCCAGCCAGGGGGCTCCAGGGTCGGGCGCGCCCGCGGGCCTGGGGGGCTTCTTGGCTGTGTGCAGGGCTTCTACGCACAAGGTGGCACCTCATCCCAGCCCAAGGGTGGTGGCAGGAACCCAGGAGGCGCTCGGGGACTCAGCAGGGCCCGCCCCTGGGGCCAGGGGTCTGGCAGGCTCCGGGGACAAATGGACTACGGAAGCCGAGAGGGGCCCGTCCGCGCCAAAACCCAAAACGCGCTGCGGCCTCCAGGGACACAGGGGACACGAGTGGCTGTGTGGCTTGCAGTGCCCGACCAGAGGGAGGGAGGTTGTCTGGCTGCTGAGGCGCAGCCGGTGTCAGCCCTTCGGGGAACTGCCCGTGGATGCTTCGGGAATGGGGGCTGCCAACTCAGAACCCCCGTTCCCTGTGGCTGCAGCCAGCCAGGGGGCTCCAGGGTCGGGCGCGCCCGCGGGCCTGGGGGGCTTCTTGCCTGTATGCAGGGCTTCTACGCACAAGGTGGCACCTCATCCCGGCCCAAGGGTGGTGGCAGGAACCCAGGAGGCGCTCGGGAACTCAGCAGGGCCCGCCCCTGGGGCCAGGGGTCTGGCAGGCTCCGGGGGCAAATGGACTACGGAAGCCGAGAGGGGCCCGTCCGCGCCAAAACCCAAAACGCGCTGCGGCCTCCAGGGACACAGGGGACACGAGTGGCTGTGTGGCTTGCAGTGCCCGACCAGAGGGAGGGAGGTTGTCTGGCTGCTGAGGCGCAGCGGTGTCAGCCCTTCGGGGAACTGCCCGTGGATGCTTCGGGAATGGGGGCTGCCAACTCAGAACCCCCGTTCCCTGTGGCTGCAGCCAGCCAGGGGGCTCCAGGGTCGGGCGCGCCCGCGGGCCTGGGGGGCTTCTTGCCTGTGTGCAGGGCTTCTACGCACAAGGTGGCACCTCATCCCAGCCCAAGGGTTTTGGCAGGAACCCAGGAGGCGCTCGGGGACTCAGCAGGGCCCGCCCCTGGGGCCAGGGGTCTGGCAGGCTCCGGGGGCAAATGGACTACGGAAGCCGAGAGGGGCCCGTCCGCGCCAAAACCCAAAACGCGCTGCGGCCTCCAGGGACACAGGGGAAACGAGTGGCTGTGTGGCTTGCAGTGCCCGACCAGAGGGAGGGAGGTTGTCTGGCTGCTGAGGCGCAGCCGGTGTCAGCCCTTCGGGGAACTGCCCGTGGATGCTTCGGGAATGGGGGCTGCCAACTCAGAACCCCCGTTCCCTGTGGCTGCAGCCAGCCAGGGGGCTCCAGGGTCGGGCGCGCCCGCGGGCCTGGGTGGCTTCTTGCCTGTATGCTGGGCTTCTACGCACAAGGTGGCACCTCATCCCGGCCCAAGGGTGGTGGCAGGAACCCAGGAGGCGCTCGGGGACTCAGCAGGGCCCGCCCCTGGGGCCAGGGGTCTGGCAGGCTCCGGGCAAATGGACTACGGAAGCCGAGAGGGGCCCGTCCGCGCCAAAACCCAAAACGCGCTGCGGCCTCCAGGGACACAGGGGACACGAGTCGCTGTGTGGCTTGCAGTGCCCGACCAGAGGGAGGGAGGTTGTCTGGCTGCTGAGGCGCAGCCGGTGTCAGCCCTTCGGGGAACTGCCCGTGGATGCTTCGGGAATGGGGGCTGCCAACTCAGAACCCCCGTTCCCTGTGGCTGCAGCCAGCCAGGGGGCTCCAGGGTTGGGCGCGCCCGCGGGCCTGGGGGGCTTCTTGGCTGTGTGCAGGGCTTCTACGCACAAGGTGGCACCTCATCCCGGCCCAAGGGTGGTGGCAGGAACCCAGGAGGCGCTCGGGGACTCAGCAGGGCCCGCCCCTGGGGCCAGGGGTCTGGCAGGCTCCGGGGGCAAATGGACTACGGAAGCCGAGAGGGGCCCGTCCGCGCCAAAACCCAAAACGCGCTGCGGCCTCCAGGGACACAGGGGAAACGAGTGGCTGTGTGGCTTGCAGTGCCCGACCAGAGGGAGGGAGGTTGTCTGGCTGCTGAGGCGCAGCCGGTGTCAGCCCTTCGGGGAACTGCCCGTGGATGCTTCGGGAATGGGGGCTGCCAACTCAGAACCCCCGTTCCCTGTGGCTGCAGCCAGCCAGGGGGCTCCAGGGTCGGGCGCGCCCGCGGGCCTGGGGGGCTTCTTGCCTGTATGCAGGGCTTCTACGCACAAGGTGGCACCTCATCCCGGCCCAAGGGTGGTGGCAGGAACCCAGGAGGCGCTCGGGGACTCAGCAGGGCCCGCCCCTGGGGCCAGGGGTCTGGCAGGCTCCGGGGTAAATGGACTACGGAAGCCGAGAGGGGCCCGTCCGCGCCAAAACCCAAAACGCGCTGCGGCCTCCAGGGACACAGGGGACACGAGTCGCTGTGTGGCTTGCAGTGCCCGACCAGAGGGAGGGAGGTTGTCTGGCTGCTGAGGCGCAGCCGGTGTCAGCCCTTCGGGGAACTGCCCGTGGATGCTTCGGGAATGGGGGCTGCCAACTCAGAACCCCCGTTCCCTGTGGCTGCAGCCAGCCAGGGGGCTCCAGGGTCGGGCGCGCCCGCGGGCCTGGGGGGCTTCTTGCCTGTGTGCAGGGCTTCTACGCACAAGGTGGCACCTCATCCCAGCCCAAGGGTGGTGGCAGGAACCCAGGAGGCGCTCGGGGACTCAGCAGGGCCCGCCCCTGGGGCCAGGGGTCTGGCAGGCTCCGGGGACAAATGGACTACGGAAGCCGAGAGGGGCCCGTCCGCGCCAAAACCCAAAACGCGCTGCGGCCTCCAGGGACACAGGGGACACGAGTGGCTGTGTGGCTTGCAGTGCCCGACCAGAGGGAGGGAGGTTGTCTGGCTGCTGAGGCGCAGCCGGTGTCAGCCCTTCGGGGAACTGCCCGTGGATGCTTCGGGAATGGGGCTGCCAACTCAGAACCCCCGTTCCCTGTGGCTGCAGCCAGCCAGGGGGCTCCAGGGTCGGGCGCGCCCGCGGGCCTGGGGGGCTTCTTGCCTGTATGCAGGGCTTCTACGCACAAGGTGGCACCTCATCCCGGCCCAAGGGTGGTGGCAGGAACCCAGGAGGCGCTCGGGAACTCAGCAGGGCCCGCCCCTGGGGCCAGGGGTCTGGCAGGCTCCGGGGGCAAATGGACTACGGAAGCCGAGAGGGGCCCGTCCGCGCCAAATCCCAAAACGCGCTGCGGCCTCCAGGGACACAGGGGACACGAGTGGCTGTGTGGCTTGCAGTGCCCGACCAGAGGGAGGGAGGTTGTCTGGCTGCTGAGGCGCAGCCGGTGTCAGCCCTTCGGGGAACTGCCCGTGGATGCTTCGGGAATGGGGGCTGCCAACTCAGAACCCCCGTTCCCTGTGGCTGCAGCCAGCCAGGGGGCTCCAGGGTCGGGCGCGCCCGCGGGCCTGGGGGGCTTCTTGCCTGTGTGCAGGGCTTCTACGCACAAGGTGGCACCTCATCCCAGCCCAAGGGTGGTGGCAGGAACCCAGGAGGCGCTCGGGACTCAGCAGGGCCCGCCCCTGGGGCCAGGGGTCTGGCAGGCTCCGGGGGCAAATGGACTACGGAAGCCGAGAGGGGCCCGTCCGCGCCAAAACCCAAAACGCGCTGCGGCCTCCAGGGACACAGGGGACACGAGTGGCTGTGTGGCTTGCAGTGCCCGACCAGAGGGAGGGAGGTTGTCTGGCTGCTGAGGCGCAGCCGGTGTCAGCCCTTCGGGGAACTGCCCGTGGATGCTTCGGGAATGGGGGCTGCCAACTCAGAACCCCCGTTCCCTGTGGCTGCAGCCAGCCAGGGGGCTCCAGGGGCGGGCGCGCCCGCGGGCCTGGGGGCTTCTTGCCTCTGTGCAGGGCTTCTACGCACAAGGTGGCACCTCATCCCGGCCCAAGGGTGGTGGCAGGAACCCAGGAGGCGCTCGGGAACTCAGCAGGGCCCGCCCCTGGGGCCAGGGGTCTGGCAGGCTCCCGGGCAAACGGACTACGGAAGCCGAGAGGGGCCCGTCCGCGCCAAAACCCAAAACGCGCTGTGGCCTCCAGGGACACAGGGGACACGAGTGGCTGTGTGGCTTGCAGTGCCCGACCAGAGGGAGGGAGGTTGTCTGGCTGCTGAGGCGCAGCCGGTGTCAGCCCTTCGGGGAACTGCCCGTGGATGCTTCGGGAATGGGGGCTGCCAACTCAGAACCCCCGTTCCCTGTGGCTGCAGCCAGCCAGGGGGCTCCAGGGTTGGGCGCGCCCGCGGGCCTGGGGGGCTTCTTGGCTGTGTGCAGGGCTTCTACGCACAAGGTGGCACCTCATCCCGGCCCAAGGGTGGTGGCAGGAACCCAGGAGGCGCTCGGGGACTCAGCATGGCCCGCCCCTGGGGCCAGGGGTCTGGCAGGCTCCGGGGCAAATGGACTACGGAAGCCGAGAGGGGCCCGTCCGCGCCAAAACCCAAAACGCGCTGCGGCCTCAAGGGACACAGGGGACACAAGTGGCTGTGTGGCTTGCAGTGCCCGACCAGAGGGAGGGAGGTTGTCTGGCTGCTGAGGCGCAGCCGGTGTCAGCCCTTCGGGGAACTGCCCGTGGATGCTTCAGGAATGGGGGCTGCCAACTCAGAACCCCCGTTCCCTGTGGCTGCAGCCAGCCAGGGGGCTCCAGGGTCGGGCGCGCCCGCGGGCCTGGGGGGCTTCTTGGCTGTGTGCAGGGCTTCTACGCACAAGGTGGCACCTCATCCCGGCCCAAGGGTGGTGGCAGGAACCCAGGAGGCGCTCGGGGACTCAGCAGGGCCCGCCCCTGGGGCCAGGGGTCTGGCAGGCTCCGGGGGCAAATGGACTACGGAAGCCGAGAGGGGCCCGTCCGCGCCAAAACCCAAAACGCGCTGCGGCCTCCAGGGACACAGGGGACACAAGTGGCTGTGTGGCTTGCAGTGCCCGACCAGAGGGAGGGAGGTTGTCTGGCTGCTGAGGCGCAGCCGGTGTCAGCCCTTCGGGGAACTGCCCGTGGATGCTTCGGGAATGGGGGCTGCCAACTCAGAACCCCCGTTCCCTATGGCTGCAGCCAGCCAGGGGGCTCCAGGGTCGGGCGCGCCCGCGGGCCTGGGGGGCTTCTTGCCTGTGTGCAGGGCTTCTACGCACAAGGTGGCACCTCATCCCAGCCCAAGGGTGGTGGCAGGAACCCAGGAGGCGCTCGGGGACTCAGCAGGGCCCGCCCCTGGGGCCAGGGGTCTGGCAGGCTCCGGGGGCAAATGGACTACGGAAGCCGAGAGGGGCCCGTCCGCGCCAAAACCCAAAACGCGCTGCGGCCTCCAGGGACACAGGGGACACGAGTGGCTGTGTGGCTTGCAGTGCCCGACCAGAGGGAGGGAGGTTGTCTGGCTGCTGAGGCGCAGCCGGTGTCAGCCCTTCGGGGAACTGCCCGTGGATGCTTCGGGAATGGGGGCTGCCAACTCAGAACCCCCGTTCCCTGTGGCTGCAGCCAGCCAGGGGGCTCCAGGGTCGGGCGCGCCCGCGGGCCTGGGGGGCTTCTTGCCTGTGTGCAGGGCTTCTACGCACAAGGTGGCACCTCATCCCGGCCCAAGGGTGGTGGCAGGAACCCAGGAGGCGCTCGGGAACTCAGCAGGGCCCGCCCCTGGGGCCAGGGGTCTGGCAGGCTCCCGGGCAAATGGACTACGGAAGCCGAGAGGGGCCCGTCCGCGCCAAAACCCAAAACGCGCTGTGGCCTCCAGGGACACAGGGGACACGAGTGGCTGTGTGGCTTGCAGTGCCCGACCAGAGGGAGGAGGTTGTCTGGCTGCTGAGGCGCAGCCGGTGTCAGCCCTTCGGGGAACTGCCCGTGGATGCTTCGGGAATGGGGGCTGCCAACTCAGAACCCCCGTTCCCTGTGGCTGCAGCCAGCCAGGGGGCTCCAGGGTCGGGTGCGCCCGCGGGCCTGGGGGGCTTCTTGGCTGTGTGCAGGGCTTCTACGCACAAGGTGGCACCTCATCCCGGCCCAAGGGTGGTGGCAGGAACCCAGGAGGCGCTCGGGGACACAGCAGGGCCCGCCCCTGGGGCCAGGGGTCTGGCAGGCTCCGGGGGCAAATGGACTACGGAAGCCGAGAGGGGCCCGTCCGCGCCAAAACCCAAAACGCGCTGTGGCCTCCAGGGACACAGGGGAAACGAGTGGCTGTGTGGCTTGCAGTGCCCGACCAGAGGGAGGGAGGTTGTCTGGCTGCTGAGGCGCAGCCGGTGTCAGCCCTTCGGGGAACTGCCCGTGGATGCTTCGGGAATGGGGGCTGCCAACTCAGAACCCCCGTTCCCTGTGGCTGCAGCCAGCCAGGGGGCTCCAGGGTCGGGCGCGCCCGCGGGCCTGGGGGGCTTCTTGGCTGTGTGCAGGGCTTCTACGCACAAGGTGGCACCTCATCCCGGCCCAAGGGTGGTGGCAGGAACCCAGGAGGCGCTCGGGGACTCAGCAGGGCCCGCCCCTGGGGCCAGGGTCTGGCAGGCTCCGGGGCAAATGGACTACGGAAGCCGAGAGGGGCCCGTCCGCGCCAAAACCCAAAACGCGCTGCGGCCTCCAGGGACACAGGGGACACAAGTGGCTGTGTGGCTTGCAGTGCCCGACCAGAGGGAGGGAGGTTGTCTGGCTGCTGAGGCGCAGCCGGTGTCAGCCCTTCGGGGAACTGCCCGTGGATGCTTCGGGAATGGGGGCTGCCAACTCAGAACCCCCGTTCCCTGTGGCTGCAGCCAGCCAGGGGGCTCCAGGGTCGGGCGCGCCCGCGGGCCTTGGGGGTTTCTTGGCTGTGTGCAGGGCTTCTACGCACAAGGTGGCACCTCATCCCGGCCCAAGGGTGGTGGCAGGAACCCAGGAGGCGCTCGGGGACTCAGCAGGGCCCGCCCCTGTGGCCAGGGGTCTGGCAGGCTCCGGGGGCAAATGGACTACGGAAGCCGAGAGGGGCCCGTCCGCGCCAAAACCCAAAACGCGCTGCGGCCTCCAGGGACACAGGGGACACGAGTGGCTGTGTGGCTTGCAGTGCCCGACCAGAGGGAGGGAGGTTGTCTGGCTGCTGAGGCGCAGCCGGTGTCAGCCCTTCGGGGAACTGCCCGTGGATGCTTCGGGAATGGGGGCTGCCAACTCAGAACCCCCGTTCCCTGTGGCTGCAGCCAGCCAGGGGGCTCCAGGGTCGGGCGCGCCCGCGGGCCTGGGGGGCTTCTTGCCTGTATGCAGGGCTTCTACGCACAAGGTGGCACCTCATCCCGGCCCAAGGGTGGTGGCAGGAACCCAGGAGGCGCTCGGGAACTCAGCAGGGCCCGCCCCTGGGGCCAGGGGTCTGGCAGGCTCCGGGGGCAAATGGACTACGGAAGCCGAGAGGGGCCCGTCCGCGCCAAATCCCAAAACGCGCTGCGGCCTCCAGGGACACAGGGGACACGAGTGGCTGTGTGGCTTGCAGTGCCCGACCAGAGGGAGGGAGGTTGTCTGGCTGCTGAGGCGCAGCCGGTGTCAGCCCTTCGGGGAACTGCCCGTGGATGCTTCGGGAATGGGGGCTGCCAACTCAGAACCCCCGTTCCCTGTGGCTGCAGCCAGCCAGGGGGCTCCAGGGTCGGGCGCGCCCGCGGGCCTGGGGGGCTTCTTGCCTGTGTGCAGGGCTTCTACGCACAAGGTGGCACCTCATCCCAGCCCAAGGGTGGTGGCAGGAACCCAGGAGGCGCTCGGGGACTCAGCAGGGCCCGCCCCTGGGGCCAGGGGTCTGGCAGGCTCCGGGGGCAAATGGACTACGGAAGCCGAGAGGGGCCCGTCCGCGCCAAAACCCAAAACGCGCTGCGGCCTCCAGGGACACAGGGGACACGAGTGGCTGTGTGGCTTGCAGTGCCCGACCAGAGGGAGGGAGGTTGTCTGGCTGCTGAGGCGCAGCCGGTGTCAGCCCTTCGGGGAACTGCCCGTGGATGCTTCGGGAATGGGGGCTGCCAACTCAGAACCCCCGTTCCCTGTGGCTGCAGCCAGCCAGGGGGCTCCAGGGTCGGGCGCGCCCGCGGGCCTGGGGGGCTTCTTGCCTGTGTGCAGGGCTTCTACGCACAAGGTGGCACCTCATCCCAGCCAAGGGTGGTGGCAGGAACCCAGGAGGCGCT